>NC_142877.1:5388369-5543043 GCF_051225735.1 Oryctolagus cuniculus
ATCTTCTACTGCTTTCTCACGCCATAGCAGAGAGCTGGATCAGAAAGAGAAGCAGCCGAGACTTGAACTGGTGCCCATATGGGATTCCAGCACTGCAGGTGGCAACTTTACCCGCTACGCCACAGTGCCGGCTCCTCCATGCATTCTTAAAACAGCTCCTCCACTCTTCCCCCTCAACAGCAGAAGCTCTGGAGAGAACCATCAGTAGCCATTTCTTCCATTCCTTTACATCTTATTCCTGAACCCATTCACTCTCAGCCTCTGCCTTAGGAACCTCATGGTAACAGGGTTGGAAAAAGGGCACCCATGACTGTGTGCCATGGGATCTGGTACACATTCACTCTTCTTAACAGGGTTTGGCATTGTTGACTACTCCTTCCTTCTAAATTCTAAATCCAGCACTTCTCTTGACTTTTGTTGTGACACATTGTGGTTTCCCTCCTGTCCCCATGGCTGCTGCTGCTTCTTCCTCTTCTGCAAGCCCATACTCCCTACTGCACCATTCAGTGTGGAGGCTCCTCATAGCTGACTCCATTGCCTTCTCTTCTCAAGTCTTTTCTCCCAGTGTGGTCTCAGCCTGCCCACCACACCAATGTTAAGCCATTTGCCATTGACTCCCTGATATATGCCTCTAGGGCAGCCTTTGATGAGCTCTAGATCATTCCTGTAATTGACATCTTGACTTGGGTAGCTCAGACTTGGATGCCCAGTATTGAATTTATATTCATCTCCCTTAGATGAGCTTCTTCTCCAGTATTTACTTCTCTGTGAATAGCACCATTATCCATTCAAGAGTGCAAATCAGAGACTCTGGGTGTATTGGACACCTCCTTGTCCCTCACTTTCAGTATCTAGGCCATCACCAAATCCAATTGACTTTACCTTCAACATGGCTTTAAGATTCCTCTCTACTTTCTCAGTTTAAGCTACTGTTCTGTCTTGTGTAGAACATCACAGCAGTGCCTGCCTCTACTAGTTTCTCTGCCCCTTTTCTTGTTCTTGATTGTTTTCTTGATACGGTAGTCGCAGTGCCCTGTTCCAAACCCAAATCTGATCAGGTTATTGAGGGGCTTAAAGCTTTTCAATGTGCTCCTGCTTTTCGTAGGAGAAGCATCACTGTCATTGTCAACGTGGCAAACCTTCACTGGCTGACCTCCGTTGACCTGATACATTCAGTCCCCCGCCTCAGTCCCCTACTTCTCTGCAGTCTCTCTCCCCAGATCCACTAGCCTTCCGTCAGTCATTGGAGTGTACCATGTTCCTTCTGCCACAGAACCTGTGCACAAACTGTATGCTAGACCAAGAAGATTCCCGCACCTGCTGCTTACAATGCTTCACCTGTGCGATCCTGGCTCATTCCCTGGACTGCAGATCAAGAGCTCTTTGCCTAGACCATAAACCCCCATGTTCCCCATTCCTGAACAGTACTGGTCAGGTTCATTTCTTACCTTTATGTGCTTCAGTGCAGCCACGTTTCTGGGAGATGTAACTTAGTTGACTTTAGCTTCATCAGTATGTTTGGCTGATGTCATGTTCTCCTGCCATCCAGAAGCTCCACAGGATCAAAAAACAACCTCCTTTTGTGCACCTGTGAATCCTCAGCATCTTTTTTTTAAGTTTTTTGACAGGCAGAGTGGACAGTGAGAGAGAGAGACAGAGAGAAAGGTTTTCCTTTGCCATTGGTTCACCCTCCAATGGCTGCTGCGGCTGGCGCACGGCGCTGATCCAATAGCAGGAGCCAGGTGCTTCTCCTGGTCTCCCATGGGGTGCAGGGCCCAAGCACCTGGGCCATCCTCCACTGCCTTCCCGGGACACAGCAGAGAGCTGGCCTGGAAGAGGGGCAACCGGGACAGAATCCGGCGCCCCGACCGGGACTAGAACCTGGTGTGCCGGCGCCGCTAGGTGGAGGATTAGCCTAGTGAGCTGCGGTGCCGGCCAATCCTCAGCATCTTGAACATATTGAGCACAAATAGTTGTTGGAATACCAATCATGACAACAGCAACAGTTGGAGGACAGCACAGCAGAGTCTTGAGGAAATAAGGTGGAGATGAGTGACAGCATGTGGGGATGGCAGAGTCCCTGGCAGGTGGGGCTGCAGCATTAGTTAGAGGTAGGAACACTGGCTTGTCTGAGATGTCAAAGGCAGTGTTTTCTGAAAACATTAGCAGAGGTTTCTCACTGAGTTTATTTAAAAAAACCAACACACAAAAATAACAACTGAGTATACCAAAAATAACTTGCTCTGTCTGGTGTCACCAAAAACCTATGCTATGTGGGGGTCTTTGTCCACAGGAAGAATGGGAATAAGTGAAGGTCCTCATCTGGAATCGTGGTGCAGCTGGTCCATGTGCCAGGACGTGACTTGTGATCAGTAAAGCTGGGGATGGGGATGGGGTGAGGGGTGTGGGAAACTGAAGCTTTTTGGAGTTTCTTTCCCAGCTCTTTTTGGAGTTTCAGTCCCAGCTGCTGATTTAGTCTGTAAGAGGCAAATTGGTAGCAGAAAGAACTGATTTGGCCCTCCCCTTCCCTCCCCTATCACTGATTCACTTTTCTAGAGAGGAGTTGGAAAGTTGGGAAATGCCCCAAAGAAGAAACCCAGGAGAGAGGAGCAGAGTCTGATTCAAAATGCGTCTTGGGAACAGGTTGGGAGGAGTGCGTCCAAAGAAATGGGAGCTCTGTTGCTTCCATTGATCGACGTGGTGTCTATTGAGTTTGTCCCAGGGACTGTTCTAGGTCCTGGACAGATCAAGGATGGAGGGATGCTCACCCCTGGCTCTCTCCCCACTTTCATTCTAGAGAAGAAAAAAGTGGCCTTGAAGCAAAAAGAGAACTTGCCACATTTTGGAAGAAATGCACTGGCCTGGTGGCTTTGCCTGCCCTTCTTTTGATCTTGACACTTCTATTCTCTATTTTTCTTGCCTCTCCTCATTCTTTGTGGTTAGTGGGGGCCTGATAATGATTCTGGCTTGTGTCTCAGGCCTGACTACTTTCAGGGCTGTTTTATCCACTATGGTAGCCATCAGCCTCATTGTCTAGTTACATTTAAATTAACAGTAAATAAAATTTCAAATTCAGATACTCAGCCACAGTAGGCACATATGGAGTGCTCACAAGGCGTGTGTGTCTGGTGGTATTGTGTACTGAACAGTGCAGAAGTAGGAGTGTCCACCCACATAGAAAGTTCTCTTGGAAAACACTGGTCTAAAGCATTCCACCCCTCTAACCACAAGGATGGGTCAAGTGTTCTTCCCAGAGCCAAAATTCAGCTGATGAATGCCAGGCAGTCATGGTGGAGTTAACTACAAGCGTGGTTACACAACCACATCACTCGAAAGGTGAAGGCACCGGGGTACCAAGAGAACGTATAATTTGCCGAAAGTGATGTGCAGAGAAGAGGACCAGCTCAAGTCTGGCTGCTCAGAGAGCTTTTAGTGATCTAATGCTTCTCTCGGCATTGAAAGTACCCACTCAGAACACGGATGTGGGATTTTGTTTCTGTGGACCTTCTGGGAAGGGGCGGCTGCCTGAACATGAAGACTGTGCAGGGAAGATGGAGCACAGGGATGAGAGACACTCATGGTTCTCTGTGAGCCTTTGGTGCAGGCAGGTCTGAAGCTTAATCCCCTTGACTTTCCAGTCACAAGGATCAATGAATCCCATCAGCCCAATTTTTAAAATCAGTTGTCTTTTGCAACTGATCAACACATTAACATCCTGATGGTAAAAAAGACCTACTTAATGTGAGACTGGAGTCCCTCATAATCATCGTGAGTTGTCATCTGTACAGCAAAGAGAAGAGAGCCCTTCTTGTGCCTGTGTAATCAAGGCCACTTCTTTTCTCCCTAGTCTCAGTTTGCTTGGATTCACAATTCAGAGAGTAGGAGGAGAGAAACACTAAGAGACTGTGAGAAAAACAGGACCTATTTCTATAGTTCAGGTCTGTCATGATCGTTGCATTGACAGAGCAGGTGGAGCCCTGTCCACGCACCCCTCCCCTGTGGCTGATGAGGCAGAGGCCAGCCTGGGACCCTCCATCCCTGAGCGCCAGGTCCTCAAGGGGCTGGCAGCCTCGAATCATGTTTCCATTTGTTGAGCTTTCATATTCAGCTGCTCTAAAGAGGTCTCATTTCTTTTGGATGAGTACTGTTTTTATGGTTGAAATTCTCCCCAGGAGGCTGACTTGATAGGTCTCATTTCTCATTTAGGCACCCTGCCCAGAGAGGAAATTAAAATATTTGTTACATTTTTGCTCAACTTACAGGCTATTATTCTTGTGTTACAAATACTTGTCAGATCCATGGCTAGGCCATTGTCAGTGTAAGGAGGACATAGCAGGAGACTATGGCCACATGCATGCACCCAACACTGGCCGACAGGTTGAAGTTTGTGGCCACATAGCAAAGGCAGAGCAGCACTGCCCCCACTGCATGCTATTTTGGTCAATGATAGACTGGGCATGAATGGTGGTCTCATAAGATTTTACTGCTGGGGCTGGCACTGTGGTATAAAGGGTTAAGCCTTTGCTTATGATTCTGGCATCCCATATCGGTGCTGGTTTGAGTCCTGGCTGCAAAAGCAGCTGTCTCCAAGGTCAGCCAAGGTCTCCAGGGCCCTGTGCAGTTGGAAGTAAGGATATAAAGAGGTCTGGGAGGGAGGGTGGAGTGGGAAGCATCATTATGCTCTTAAAACTGTGTATGTGGGGCCGGCGCCGCTGCTGACTAGGCTAATCCTCCGCCTTGCGGCACTGGCACACTGGGTTCTAGTCCCGGTTGGGGTGCCAGATTCTGTCCCGGTTGCCCCTCTTCCAGGCCAGCTCTCTGCTGTGGCCAGGGAGTGCAGTGGAGGATGGCCCAAGTGCTTGGGCCCTGCACCCCATGGGAGACCAGGAGAAGTACCTGGCTCCTGCCATCGGATCAGCGCGGTGCGCCTGCCACAGCGCGCCAGCCATTGGAGGGTGAACCAAAGGCAAAGGAAGACCTTTCTTTCTGTCTCTCTCTCACTGTCCACTCTGCCTGTCAAAAACAAAAACAAAAACAAAAACAAAAACAAAACAAAACAAAAAAACAAACAAACAAAAAAAACAAAAAAAACCAACAAAAAAAATAAACCTGTGTATGTGGAATACCTGAAGTTTGTCCCCTTTATATAAATTTTAAAAAAGTAAAAACAAAACAAAAAAAAAAACCCAAGATTTCAGACCAACACGTAGTATCTGTGCATGGATGAACTGGAGGTAAAATTAGTGATGGACATTAACCAAGGGTATACTAAGTGCTGGGCTCCATGCTATCCTTTTCACAGCTGGGAGTTAAAATGAGAGGATACAGCCATGCTACAAGGTTGGTTACACAACCACTGTCACTCTAAAGGTGAAGGCACCGGGGCACCGAGAGAACGTATAATTTGCCAAAAGTGATGTGCAGAGAAGAGGACCAGCTCAAGTCTGGCTGCTCAGAGAGCTTTTAGTGATCTAATGCTTCTCTCGGCATTGAAAGTACCCACTCAGAACACGGATGTGGGATTTTGTTTCTGTGGACCTTCTGTCCCTGGAATAACTGCTCAGGTTAAGGCAAGTCTTGGGCCTGTTCAGGGCAGGGCTTGGGATGGTGGTAGTGATGAAGACATGCAAGATAGGATCAGTGGTGTTTTACAATAAAACCACTCATTGATGGAGAAAATTAACAGTTCTGCAGACATGCTTCCTTGGCTTAAATCCTTATGCAGTATTACCAGCAGTATTCATTACCTCTTTGTTTAGTAGAAGAAATCTCAATAATAGTTTGAATCAGGCACAAGGTTGTTCAGAAACTACATTTTCCCAGCTCCTTTTGCAGCAAGTTGACCATGTAACTGGTTTCTCATTCATGGATATAACAGAAGTGGACATACCTTTTCTGTGTTGTGCTGTTCAAAGGAATGAACATTTTGATTTTTGCTTTTAACAGATTTTGTACTTGAGGGGGTAAGGTTGGGGTGGAGGAACAAGAACGCTGTTGACCCAGGAATGGAAGCCAGATGTTGTAGATGGCTAAACTGTCTTCTTAGCCTTGAACTTCTGAGGATGACCACAGGAAAGAGCGAGAAACTTCCACTTTGTTAAAGTTACTGAAAATTGCGGTCATTTTGTTGTAGAACTTTAGCCCATGCACTATCTGACACATAGTATAGTGCTGCAGTTTTGTTCTCCCCACTGGAAATAAGGTACAGAACAAAGTCATACTTTCAGGTACCTGCTGAATTGTAGCGTGACTTCTGCATGCTAGATGTTGGTGATATAATGATGAACAAAACGCAGTTCCTGTCTTAATGGAGCTCACTGTCTGGTGGGAAAGACTGAGCTGATGGGGAAACATGATGATACAGAGGCATCAGGGAAGCACTAGGAGGGGTTGCAAATCAGCCAGGCAAGGCTTCTTAGGAGAGGAGACATACGTGTCTTCCACCTGAAGACATGCGCGGCTGCATCTGTCTTCTTTGACTAATGTGGGTACATTCAGGCACAGCTGACATAAAGTGGCCACAAGGGAATATTGCAGTTGGCTGCACCGGTAGAGGAGGGATTGCAGGCTGAAGCAGGAAGCACTCATGAAGAAATGACTTCCGCACTTTGAGAGCCTTTCTTGCAGATGGCCAGTTGGCTTTCCTACTGCCAAAAGCTGTACAGCTTCTTCCATCACTAATTACGCAACAGTCTTCCTCCCGAGGAGTTTATAGGATTATGGGGTGGAGCAGAGCTTCTGGCAATGAATTCAAAATGGTTTAAGCAAAAAAGAAAAAGGGATTTACTTTTTTGTTTCACATAATGGAAATCTCAGGGGGTATATGGGTTCAGGCATAGCTGGATTTAAGGCTTGATGGATATGATCAGGATCCAGAGGGTCTTAGCTCAGGCTGCCATAACAAAACATCACAGTCTGCGTGGTGTTTACAAGACATTTATCTTCTCATGGTTCTGAAGTCTGGGAGGTCCAAGATCAAGGTCTGGCAGGGTTTAGTTTCCTGGGAGGTCTCCCTTTCTGGCCTGCAGATGACCATCTTCTTGCTGTGTCCTCACCTGGTGGGAAGAAAGAAGGGAACCAAGCACTCCGGTGTCTCTTCTCAGACGATGCCAATCTTTTTTTTTTTTTGACAGGCAGAGTGGACAGTGTGAGAGAGAGAGACAGAGAGAAAGGTCTTCCTTTGCCGTTGGTTCACCCTCCAATGGCCGGCGCACTGAGGCCGGCGCACCGCGCTGAAGACGATACCAATCTTGTCATGGACATCTCACTCTTGTGACTTCACCTAAGCCTCGTTATCTGCTAAAGACCCATCTCCAAATACTGCCATGCCGGGAATTAAGGCTTCAGTGTGTTTGGGGTACTCAGTTCAGCCCATAGCACAGGGCCTCTCCATAGCCTGGCCCTGACTTCCTCTGTATTGTCTTCATTCCTAGGTTCCACATGGGGTCAAGGTGCTTGTAAGCTACCAGGCCTGAACTCTCTGAATTCAAGTCCAGCAGAAAGGCATGGGGGCCTCCCTCTCAGTAGATGCTGGCCTTCGCAGATCACATCTTCCTGAATTTGATGCAAACAGGAGTTGGATCCACCTGACTCCTATGATTTAGAATGCAGGAGAGGGTGCCTCACCTGAGGAGACCGACACTATTCCTGTAGGTGCTGGGGCAGCCCAACCCATGTTCCCTGTACTAATTAGTACTCTCCACACTTTTCTCCTTATATCAACAAGGATTTTCAGAAAGCTACAGTGAAGGTATTGACAGAGTGGCTCATTGATGAGATAATTTTTTGGATTTTAAAGAGTTTTCTGGGAGGATGAGGGCACATTGGAAGTCATTGCCTCTTCTGGATTTGGAAGCCAGCTTTGCCACAGTGCAGTTGTGTGACTTTGGGCTGGTCACTCACTACAGCTCTCCCAGCCTCCATTTGCTCATCTGTAAATGGGTATAATTGTAGTGCATGTTTCATTGGGTTTTTATGAGGAATAACTGATCTCATGCTTATGATGTGGTGAGCACAAGCTAACTATTAGTCCTTGCTAATATAATGAGACAGGGGAAGCAATTTAAAGAGGAGGTCAAAGAGTATGCTACATCTCTAATTCTTAGAAAGATATCTGACACTGAACAAGTGTCTGTTGAGTGGGTGAATAAGTGAATGCGTGGCCAGTGCCGCGGCTCAATAGGCTAATCCTCCACCTTGCGGCGCTGGCACACTGGGTTCTAGTCCTGGTCGGGGCACCGGATTCTGTCCCGGTTGCCCCTCTTCCAGGCCAGCTCTCTGCTGTGGCCAGGGAGTGCAGTGGAGGATGGCCCAAGTGCTTGGGCCCTGCACCCCATGGGAGACCAGGAGAAGTACCTGGCTCCTGCCATCAGATCAGTGCAGTGCACTGGCCATAGTGCGCCAGCCGTGGCGGCCATTGGAGGGTGAACCAATGGCAAAGGAAGACCTTTCTCTCCGTCTCTCTCTCTCACTGTCCACTCTGCCTGCCTGTCAAAAAAAAAAAAAAAAAAAGTGAATGCGCAAAGGGAGCACAGGGTTACAGTGAGTGTGCTCTAGTCTTAGGTTGTTGGATTGATTCAGGAGAATTTGGACGACAGCTCTGGGTTTTGTAAGGGAAGCCTTTGTGAATGGATAGTTGTGAACCACACGTGGTGATACACCTTCTGATGCAGGTGCTGGCTCACGCTTGACTTTTCACCAGTAGTTTGCAGCTGCTTTCTTCCCTTTCTGTATTAGGGTACACAGGACCCAGAAAGGAGTTACGTTTACCTTACTACAAAATACTCATTATGCCTGGTTAGTTTGTGATCTAATTGCCTTCCTAAAGTGATGAATAACCAGAATTAGAAATGTCTAGGTAGCCATTTTCCTAGCAAACCACACGAAGTAATTTGTGTTTCAATGTACTTTGGTAATAGGGATATCCTGCTCAACTAACACATTTCTGTGTTTTGAGAACTTTCTGAACAAGAACTGTTGGTGTTTCAAAATCTGTCAGACACTGGTGGAGAGCCAAGGGCAGGTTATGGGGCCAATCCTCTGTCCTCTGCCCACAGCGTACAGCTGCTCTCACATGTGTGTCAGTCATGGCCACATTTCTGAGACAGCCTTGGCTCGGTGTGGAGTGGGCAACTTTCATGTTCACTTCCAGGGCTTGGTGATCAGTCACAGTCCTGGCTGTCCGGTACCCAGGCTCTGGGAGGAACAGCGTAGCAGGCTTCACCAGGGCTTGGAAAGGCCCAGTTGTGTCTTTATGAGATTTTTGGGGACATTGGATATGAAAAATTAGAGCATGCTCTGTCCTGGGCTGGTAGGCAGTAGGCATTCAGCAAATCCTGGCTTCCATTTTCTTTACTCTGTTAGGGATGTGTTCTGTTGCATGTAACAGGAAATGACTGTACTGTAACAAATGAAAGTTTAGTTTTCCACATGTGATGTCCAGATGCAGGTGGTGGCTGTGTTGGTTCAGAGGGTCAGCGGTTTTGGGGTTACCATCTGTACCATGCTGTTGGCATTTCTCCTGTGCATGTCACTGAGTGGTCACATGATAGTAGCAGCTCCATGTCACACCAGTCACAAGAAGAATATGGAAGGCCAAAGGGCTACGCCAGTGGAATTTGTCCCCCTTTTATGGAAACAGAAAAAAAAATTCTTCATTTTGTCCCTCCATCCCCCAAATAGAATTATGATGAGCCTCGTGGGCTACAATGGGGTCGCACGATCATCTTAGCTGCAAGGGAGGCTGGAAATCAGATCAAGGATCCTATACTTGGTTGTGCTGACAGGCTGTCCCTTCCCCTGCCAAGAAAGATGTCACAGACTGAGTTCTCCACAGCAGATGCTGAGCTGGAGAGGGGTATGTGGGGAGTTTGTTAGGGATCAAGGGAGAAAGAAGAACTGGGCAGAGGAAGAAACTGAACTGGGGCAGGCCTGACAAGGTGTCCACTGGCGTGGGCAGCTCTTAAACATATACAGTCCATCAGAGTTGTCCTCGTGGGGCTGAAATGGCTGAACCTTTATACTCACCACACAGTCACTGGATGTATGTTGGGGCATGGGGAGGCAGAGATCTTGGGCAAGATGGTGTCCTGTAGCTGAGGCAAACACTGAAAGAACTAGAACTGGAGGCTTCCTGCTTACCACTGGGACAGGAAGTCCTTCCTTGAAGAGGGCCTTGGGTGGGGGCGGGTCCTTGCTCACCACCAAAGAAGAGGTGAATTCATGCCAGCACAGGGATGAGACTGGCCATGTTGACGGGGTGTGTGCTTCCTACTGTGAACCTGGGGAGCTGAGTTTTCTGTGAGTCGCAGACATGAGGGAGAGCTGGTGATTTTTGGTCCTGGCGCCTCTCATGGACTGTCACATAAAGGCCACCTACATGCAGGTACTGACTGTGGTACTTCCCGTGACTAAGGCACTAGGTTGAGTCTGTGCTTGGCTGGAAGATCCTGTGATTATGGTGAGTGGTTGGAACAAGCGGAGGCAGGGTTACTCACTGTCCAAGGACGAGTTGACAGCAGGAGCAGCTACTGGGAAGGAACAAAATTCAGCTCACCTATGAACGTTGTAGGGAAGGTTGGGACACATTATGATGATCTAAATCTAAACGTTTTCAATATCCAATCATGACATACTCATAGTGGCCAGCCACTGTGCTGTATAATAATTTTAAGAAATAATTTATATGTGTTCTGTTTTGGTATATTCTTAGGTTTATAGCAAAATAGCAAAGACAGTACAGAGTGTTCCCATGGATCCTTAATCCTATTTCACCCCTTGCTAGCATCTTAGATCACTATGGTACCTTTGTCAAAACCAAGAAACCAAATTTCTATTAGCTAAGCTCCAGACTTCATTTTTGTCTCAACAGTTTCCCATTAGTGTCCTCTTTCTTCCCAGGATCCCATCTAAGATGTCACTTGTACCAAATTGTTACATCTCTTCAATTGATCTTCCCTTGTTTTTCACAGCTTTGGTAGTTTTAAGGTAAATGGCTCAGATGTTTTGCACCTCAGCTTGGATGTATTTTTCTCATGATTAGCTTGGGTTTATGGATTTATGTGAAGAGTCATACAGAAGTGGGTGCCTTCCCATCACATCATATTGGGGAGCACAGGAGACATGCTGTTGGGATGATAGCCTTGATCACTCACTTAGGATGATGTTATACAGTTGAGCTTAACTTACCCAAGATTGGCCCTGAGAGCCTTAATACACACACACACACACATATATATATATAGATCCCTGCTGTTACTCAAGGAAGGGACATGGGGAAGTGACATGTAAATAGAACTAGAACACAGCTATAATACTGATGAAAGGACAGTTCCTATATGGGGGTCCAGCAGGCTCTTGCTGTTGCTTCTCACATTCTCCTTCCCACCCCTTTCCTACCAGAATCAATAGTACCAAGTGCCCAAATGTCTACCCTGCTGTGATAAGATCAACAACATCGAATATTCTTTTTTCTAAAGATTTATTTGTCTACTTGAAAGGTAGAGTTATAGAGAGGCAGAGAGAGAGAGAGAGAGAGAGAAAGAGAGATCTTCCATCTGCTGGAACACTCCCCAAATGGCTGCAACAGCCAGGACTGGGTCAGGGTGAAGCCAGAAACCAGGAGCTTCTTCTGGTCTCCCACATGGGTACAGGGGCCCATGTACTTGGGCCTTCTTCTGCTGCTTTCCCAGGTGCATCAGCAGGGAGTTGGACTGGAAGTGGAGCAGCAGGGACTTGAACCAGCACCCATAAGGGATGTACGCACTGCAGGTGGTGGCTTTACCTGCCATGCCATAGCACCAGCCCCTTGAATGTTCTTTTTAATATAGATTTATTTTTATTTATTTCAAAGGCAGAGTGAGAGAGAGAGAGAGAGATCGATCTTCAATCTCCTGGTTCACTCCCCAAAGGGTTGCAATGGCCAGGGCTGGGCCAGTCTGGAGCCAGGAGCTAGGAGCTTCATCTGGGTCTCCCATGTGGTTGCAGGGGCCCAAGTACTTTGGCTGTTCTCCACTACTTTCTCAAGCACATTAGCAGAGGGATAGATTGGGAGTAGAGCAGCTGAGACTAAACTGACACCTATGTGGATTATCGGCGTCACAAATGGCAGCCTAACCCACTACACCACAATGCTGGCTCCAACTTATTAAATATTCTAATGTGCCAGGCACTTTGCTTGCACTTCCTGTTCCGGCTGCTCCTGGACCCAATCCTGATTTGTTCCCAGATGTGACCTGCACTGTTTCTACCTCTGTTGCTTGTGGGGAGACTCACCTGATGGTAAGTGTGTGGAAGAAATAGTGAATACAATACTAGCACATCAACCCCTAGATCACTTTCCGGCCATCGGCTCCTGGAACCAGCTGAGAGGCACAAAGAACTCTGGAGGGGCTGGCGTCATGGCTCACTAGGCTAATCCTCTGCCTGCAGTGCAGGAACCCCGGCTTCCAGTCTTGGTTGGGGCGCTGGTTCTGTCCCGGTTGCCCCTCTTCCAGTCCAGCTCTCTGCTGTGGCCTGGGAAGGCAGTGGAGGATGGCCCAGGTGCTTGGGCCCTGCACCCGCATGGGAAACCAGGAGGAAGCACCTGTCTCCTGGCTTCGGATCGGTGCATCGCGCCTGCTGTAACAGCCATTTTGGGGGTGAACCAACGGAAGGAAGACCTTTCTCTCTCTCTCTCTCACTCTCACTCTCTCTCTCTCTCTCTCTCTCTCTCTCTCTTTCTCTAACTCTGCCTGTCAAAAAAAAAAAAACTAGAGGATATGAAGACTACAGTCACTCAGAAAAATATTCCTTTTCATAATAAAAAGGGCAGAGACAAGAATTAGATGAACTTTGCCATAGCATTATGATATGGCAAGACATATACAGCCATCACCGTTACTATCTCTGTAAGAAATACGTGGGGGTAGGTCAGAGGCTAAGCTGAAGGGGATGTGCCTGGTACCTAGTGGGAGGTACTCAGTAAGCATGTGTTGTTTGACTGGAGAACCATGATATACATAGTCTTTGTTTAAAGAAAAGAAATAAATATTTTGCTTAAAATCTGAGAAAAGGAAACTCCACTCAGAACATTGCTAATGCTTTTCTGTTGGGTGCTTGTTGTCTTTCTTAGCACTCTGGCTTCTCAACCCTCTATCACCTGAGGCTGCCTGTCCACGGCTTCTCCCGGCTGCTCCTGGACCCGATCCTGATTTGTCCCCAGATGTGAGCCCACTCCTTCTTCTTTAGTCCCCAAGACATCACTAACAGAAGCTCCTGTGTGTAATAGTCTTTATTAAAAGTGGCAATTGACCTAGCAGTTGGCATGCTGATGAAGGTGCCTGTGTCCCACACTGGAGTGCCTGGGCTTGATGCCTGCCTGGCTCAGGCTCCTGACTCCAGCTTCCTGCTAATGCAGATTCCATGAGGCAGTGGTGATGGACCAAATGGTAGGTTCCTGCCACTCAGGTAGCAGACCTGAATCCAGTTCCTGGCTCCTGGTTTTGGCTGCCTGGCCATTGCAGGCATCTGGAGAGTGAACTAATGGACTGGAACTCTCCATCTCTCTCCCATCTCTCACATCAATAAAACATTTTTAAAGAAAGTATGAGGGAAGTAGAGGAGGATTACATAGCTCTGAACAGGCGTGTGGTTCCTCGGCACGTTCCCTGTTAGGAGTTCTCATTATGGTGGATTTCTTGGGTTGTGGCTTGCCATCTTGTGGGCTAGGTCTTTCCTTGAGCTCCAGGTTCCAATGTTTTGTCTCTAAGAGCATGGCTGGGATAGGGAGGGTGTTAAGAAAGAAACATTTCTATAGTTTTGATGAGTTTCATTTATTTTTACTTGTTCTTAACTTCTACTTTGCACACTATGTGTAGGATATAGACAGATGTTTTGTGGGCAAGCAGCCCATCCTAGTAGATCAATCCTGTCTTTCACAATCATGAAGATCATTAGCACTGTTTTTTTTCTTACATGATTTGCTATTATTATTACATTTTAATTTATTAACATATAAAGAACAGATTTCATGAATTTCATAGATATGATTCCAAGTATACAATGATACTTTCCTCCCTTCCTCCCTCCCCTCTCTCCTTCATTTCTTTCCTTCTTTTTCTTTAATTTTTTTGAGATAACATACTTTGAATTTGTTTGATAAACACAGGCTCAAAAATGCTTCTCTGAACAAAGAGCTCTAAAAGTAAAAGTAGATCAACTGTTATTCCCTAAGAGCGTTGACAAGGGTTACAGACAGCAACCAAATCACAAGATGTCAGTTTAGCCTGCTATACATTAAGTTTTTCCCCCTACTCTATATTAGCTACAACCAAACAGAGAAAACATGACATTCGTCGTTTTGAGTCTGCTTTATTTCACTAATCATAGTGGTCTCCAGTTGCATCTATTTTATTCTAACAGGATTTCATTCTTCCTTATGGCGGAGTGGTATTCCATTGTGTTTATGTCCCATTTTCTTATCCAGTCATCAGTTGATGGACATTTGGGTTGATTCCATATCATTGCTGCTGTGAACGGAGGCAGCACTAACTAGCTGGGCTCCTTGTGGCTTCCCTCAGGGCCAGGTGCCAGTCTCTAGTGTTTGGATTTCTGAAGAATGACCTCCGGGGGTCTGAGCTTCTCTCCAGACCTGGGCCAGAATCCCCTTGGGAACTGCAGTTGCTGTCTGGCTGTTAGCATCAGGCTGAAAGTCAGAACTGCAGGTGTCACTGAACAGTGGGGCGCCCCCTGGGCAAGCCCAAGGAAGATGGGAAAGGTTTCAGGGGTCCAAGAATCTGGTTCTGAAGCTCAGGGGGCTCAGCTCTTGGGAAAGTATTGCCAGGCTGGGAAGTGCTTCTCTCCCATTTTAAACAAATCCTTGCTGAAAGTGGTGCACAGCCTTGAGTGGATTCCACTTGGGTGCGGTGTGGTTCTCCTTCATCAGCTATGCCCCCTCCCATGGGGTTGAGAACAGAACAGCTTCGTCCATTCGGTTGTCTCCTTTTCTCTGGAGCTGGGTTCCCCACACACTGCCTACTGCAGATTGGTTCTCCAGGATGGAGACTGGCAGGATGAAGTTTGCTGGGAGTGTCCTCATGGGATCAACATCTACTTGGGGGAGTGTGGAGAGTAGCATGCAAGGGGGCAGTCCCATGAGAATCCCCAGCCAGTCCTGCAGCAGCTCTGGAGCCAGGAAGGGCCTGTAGAGTTGTGATCACTTGGGAGCAGAGGCATCTGGCTCAGAGCCAGCACAGAGCAGCCTTAGATGTGGGAGTTCATGCCCACTTCCGAGGCTCAGTCGAGACTTCTCTCTGAAACTGAAGGCAAGGGAGGGGGACTCTGCTGACTGCTGTTGGGCATCAGCACTCCCAGCAGCTACAGAGAAGTGGCCCTGTGAGACTCACACCTTGTTGTATTTCCTTCCTCCAAGTCCACGTTGAGTCCTCTTGGAGTGGTCAGGTCCTAACATTGGATATGAAGAGAAGGTCAGGGGAGTTAACAGTACCCGCCTGACCCTGGGGAGCTACCTATGCAAGGAGCAGCCATGGGAATGGAAGCCAGCCGGAGACAGAGGAAGCCCATGTCTTTCTTGCACCTCATAAGCACTCACGCTCTTAGTGTGCTGACAGTCACACAGCAGAGAGTCTCCCCCACTGTTGTGATGGTTTTCCTGCAGAGCATGACGGAGCACGTGTAACTGAGTTTGTGTATGCGAAATGCATGTGTTATGTGACTGTGACACAACAATGCTTTCTTTATCATCATCCTGCCCAGGACTTTCTTCATTGTAGAAAAATGATCCTTGCAGACTCTGCCCTGAAGAAGCAGGGAATTAGTTATGCAGCCGGGAGGAGGTGCAATGCAATGAATGTGATAGAACATGGCACACGCTATAAAAGCCTCACAGTCCAGGCCAGGTTGGAGGAATTAATTTTGATGGGCTGACACCCTCTGTGTATATTGGGCCTGATTTATTTACTCTGTGGTGAGATTGTGCAAATGACACACACAGCCCTGGAAGTTTCCTTTTCCTAAGATGTATAAATCACAACCTTTATTGTCCTTCAGAAACCCACAGAGTTGGCCATGAAGTTCAGAATTTAAAGGAACATTGGTTGACAAAAATAGATAGCAACAGTGCATGAAGTGGATGGGAGAGAAGAGAATTAAGTACTCTAAGGACAGTGGGGGTGACTTTTGCTGCTACTGCCTTACTCCTTGAAACCGAGGGAGAAAATAGCTCTGTGTGATCCACAGTAATACAAGTGTGCGTATAAAAGATTTATTTATTTTATTTGAAATTCAGAATTAGAGAGAGAGAGGGAGAGACAAAGAAAGAGAGATCTTCCATCTGCTGGTTCACTCCCCAAATGGTCACAATAGCCAGGGCTGGGCCAGGCCAAAGCCAGGAGCCAATAACTTCATCCGGGTCTCTCATGTGGGTACAAGGGCCCAAGCACTTGGGCTGTCTTCCACTGCTTTTCCAGGCACACTACTAGGGAGCTGGATGGAAAGTGGGGTAGCCGGGACTTGAACTAGTGCCCACATGGGATGCCAGCACTGTGCGTGGTGGCTTAACCCACTGCACCATAGCACCGGCCCCCGGATGTATGTGTTTTTAAGTTTTATTCCTTTGATTTATGTATTTGAAGGGAAGGGAGGCAGAGATAGAGATCTTCCATCCACTGGTTCAATCTGCAAATATTTGGCAATAGCTAAAGCTGGGCCAGGCTGAAGCCAGAAGCCAGAAACTCAATCCAGGTCTCCTATGTGGGTGGCAGGGACTCAAGTACTTGGTCCATCATCTGCTTCCCATGGTGTGCATCAGCAGAAACTTGGAATCCTAAGTAGAGCTGGGACTCAAACCCACGCACTCTAATATAGGCTATAGGTTGTCCCAAGGGGTATCTTAATGCTTACCCCCTGAGTGTTTTATTTGCTAGGGATGGCTTTATTTGTTTATTTTAAGCAAAAGCCTTTATAGAAAATATTTCTTTCAAAGAAAAAGGAAGAGTGAGCCTTTGGCCGGCAATTCATAGTCTTGATTGTGCCTGAAAAGCGCCCATAC
Source organism: Oryctolagus cuniculus (assembly GCF_051225735.1). Lineage (NCBI taxonomy): Eukaryota > Metazoa > Chordata > Mammalia > Lagomorpha > Leporidae > Oryctolagus > Oryctolagus cuniculus. Next base: position 5,405,417 of record NC_142877.1, read on the forward strand.
TTTTTAGAGAATGAAGGTTTGCTCCGTGTTAAGTCTTCCACATGGGAGCTGCTATGAAGTCCTGACTTCAGGGTTAGGTGGGTGTATCCACCATGAACACACGTAATGACTGAGAGCAAGGTGTGAATCAAGTGCAGTCCTCGCTGGCTGTCCTATCTTTCAGAGGGTGCTGGTCACCTGCATGTGCGGAATGAATGTTTGTTGTAAATCCTCAGCTCCTGTAGTGCTTGAGAGTCGCCCACACTGGTGAGCTGTTTCCCTCCTGAGACCAGGGGCGAGCTTTGTAGGTAAGGTGCTAGAAGCTGAGTTGCATGAGTAGGTTAGAGTGTTTCTTATAGGGTCTGAATGCAGTTAGAATGTTTGTTTTTTGTAGCCTTTCGACCTATTGAGAATCAGACTTGACAGCATCATTCCAAGATTTATTTATTTATTTGAAAGGCAAAGTTAGAAAGAGAAAGAGAGAAAAAGATCTTCCTTCCCCTGTTCACTCCCAAGATGGCCACAACAGCCAAGGCTGGGCCAGGCCGAAGCCAGGAGCCAGGAGCCAAGAGCTTCATCTGGGTCTCCTGCATGGATGCAGGGTCCCAGGTATTTGGGCCATCTTTAGCTGCTTTCAAGGCCATTAGCAGAGAGCTGCCTCAGAAGTGGAGCCGCTGGGACTGGAAACAGTGCCCATATAGGATACCAGCTCTGCAGATGGTGGCTTGACCCTCTGGGCCACAGCACTGGGCCCTGGTATCATTCCATTTTAACAACTGTTATATTGGAGTCTATCTCTCCTTTTAGATCTATATAATATTTGCTGTATATATCTAGGTGGTCTTATGTTGGGTGCCCATTTGTTTATGATTGTTATATTTTATTGCTGAATAGGTCCTTTCATCAATTTGTAATGTTATTCTTCATCTCTTTTTACAGTTTTTGATTTAAAGTCTGTTTTATGTGATGTTAGTATAGTTATTCCTTATTTTTAGTTTCCACATGCCTAGAAATGAAAGTATCCTTTTTTAGCCTTTACTTTCAGTCCGTGTGTATCTTTGTGAAGTGAGTTTCTTGTTGGCAGCATATAGTTGGGTGTTGATTTTTTATATGTTCAGCCAATCTCAATCTGTTGGCTGGGGAATTTAATCCATTTACATTCAAGGTTAGTATTGATAGAGAAGAACTAACACCTGTCATTATTCTTGACTGGTAACTGATTTTATCTGTTCTGTTTGTGAATTTAGTAGTGTCATGTGTTTTCATGATGTATACTTCTTTTTTTTAAATTTTTTCTTAGATTTATTTTATTTATTTGAAAGACAGAGTTACAGAGAGAGGTGCTGGATCACAGAGTGAATGGGAGAAGCTTCGGGTATTATACCCAGAATTCTCAAAGCTGCAGGATTCAGAGAGTCTGCTTTCCTCCATGTAAACTGCCCCAGCTCTGGCTCTGGTCACGTCTGGCAACAGTGTGACTACTTGCTGGGCCAGCAGATTTCAGCCACGGCTCTACCACAACCAATTGAAAGCCTGGCACTTTGAGAGTGGGTGGGTGAAGGGAGGAGGTGGGCAGTGTGGCTTCTTCAGAGCAAAGTAATCACTCAGACCCCAGTCAGCTCTGCAGACTGGACTTGAAATCAGTGAGGGACTCTGGAATTCTCAGTTAAAGCTGCCAGTGGCAAGGTGCTACAGCCAGAGTACCACGACAGTTTCCTCCTACCTGGCCTTGGGAGGGTGGCATATCCCAGCTGGGAGCCAGCTGTGTAGGTGCAGGAGAGGCTGGGGAAGTGGCCAGCCATGTCGGCATGTCTGACCTCTTATCTCACTGTCCCAGAGTCCCTGTTCCATTCTCTCCTGTCACTCCTCCACTAAAATTTTTTCTCAGTTACTGGGAATATGGTCCTTCCTTGTTTTTTTCTGGTATCTGTCTACAGCTGAGGTTAGTATAGCTTCTCATTGTTCAGCCATCTTGGATCTCTGAGTCTATGGACTTTTGTTGGGTAATGTAATTAATTGCTTTTGTGTTTACACCACTGTTAGAAGGCTGTTCTGTTATTTGGAGTCAAAAGCATCATTATTTGTCCTTGCCCTTGAGGAGTTGATAGACCAATAAGGAAAACAGACTCTCAGACACGGACACTATTTTGACAGAGGGATGTACAAAGAGGTGTACAAATGCCTTTCATCCTGAAGTCAAGAGGTTCTTCTTATGCTGCAGCTTCTTTCGAAGTGTCATCTTCACGGAGCGTGCCATTCTTGCATCGTCACTTCCTCCCTGTGGGGAAGATGTTCTGTTTCAAGAAAGACCACATCCGACTTCGGGGGCAGAAGAAGAGGGGCCGCTACTGTGCTTACGGATGGGGACTGTGAGAGTTCCCATCCTGGTTCCTCTCCATTCCTCCTGTGGCATATTGACCAGTTACTCCGCGTGCATTTCGTCATCTGTATACGGGGACCGTGTGAGGTCCTAGCTGAGGTCCCGGGGGCACAGCCATCTCTCAGTGGAGGGTGGTCACTGCTGTTTATCAGGCCCCATCAATTTCTGCGACTGCCCCTCACTCGTGGAGAGGTCTTTGGTGAGAAGCTTTCACCCCAGATAAACCCACAGGTGAGACTAAGGAGGAACGATCTTTGTATTGGTGAGACTTCCCGTCCTAAAATAAGGTGTGTTTTTACTTTTTTCTTTATATGCTTCAGTGAAATTGAAATAGTTGTCTTCATATTTCTTACATTTACCTCTACATGTTGTGCCTTTGTTGCTGAGGCCACTATTGTAAATTCTCTCCTTAATTTTCTGTTAATTAGCTTAAAATTTTAAGTAACTAGATTAATTTCATTTCAGGGTTTCCAAGGACTCTCACTATGCAGCCAAATTGTTAAACATCAGAACCCTGAAATAACTGAGGCCAGACAGCAAGCTGGTGCGAGCAGTGCTACCTCCCTACGCCCGATTCCGGTGACTCCTCTGCACAGAGAAGTCTGAGTTCCTCCCTGTCCCTCGCAGCAGCGAGCTCTACTCAGGCAGGCAGGCAGGGAGTGGCCACGTCCACCTGAGAGCCTCAGAGATCATCTGTAGAACAGGACCAATAACCCTCCCCTCCTCAGAGGCTGTGAGATAATAATGTGAAGTACCAAACAAGATGACTGTCGTGCTGTTGATACTAAACTTATGGCTGAAAATACAGATTCCGGGTTCAGGTCAAACAGGTCCCAATCCTACAACCAACCATGTCCTAGCTGTGTGATGGAGGGCAAGTGACTTTGTTTTGTCTGTGAAACACGGGGAACATTAGCACAGACTTTTGAGGGCATGTGTGGGAGTGAGAAGTGACAATTCTTACACAGAGCCTGTGAGGTCCAGTGTGTGCTAAGTGCAAGCTATGTAAGCTGCCATTACTGCAGTCACATGAACATGGTAAGAATGAATGATTGAATGAATGAAAATATTGAACTGAAGTAGTACAATGATCTCTGAAGAAACGTCCAGTCTAGAGTTACCAGCTTTGAATCTCTACTTGAGAATTCTAAGAGCGTCAAACCTAGTGTGTGTTTTTAAGCTTTTATTCAGTAAATATAAATTTCCAAAGTACAGTTTATGGATGACAGTGACTTCCCCCCCCATAACTTCCCTCCCACCTGCACCCCTCCCATCTCCCGCTCCCTCTCCCATCCCATTCAAATCAAGATTCATTTTCAATTATCTTTATATACGGAAGATTGATTTAGTATATATTAAGTAAAGATTTCATCAGTGTGCACCCACGCAGAACATAAAGTGTAAAATACTGTTTGAGTACTAGTTATAGCATTAATTCACATTGAACAACACACTAAGGACAGAGATCCCACATGAGGAGTAAGTACACAATGACTCCTATTGCTGACTTAACAAATTGACACTCTTGTTTAAGGCATCAGTAATCTTCCTAGGCTTTAGTCATGAGTTGCCAAGGCTATGGAAGCCTTTTGAGTTCGCCAACTTCAATCTTATTTCGACAAGGTCATAGCCAAAGTGGAAGTTCTCTCCTCCTTCAGAGAAAGCTACCTCCTTCTTTGATGGCCCGTTCTGTCTACTGGGATCTCACTCACAGAGATCTTTTATTTAGGTTTTTTTTTTCCAGAGTGTCTTGGCTTTCCATGCCTAAAATACTCTCATGGGCTCTACAGCCAGATCCAAATGCCTTAAGGGCTGATTCTTAGACCAGAGTGCTGTTTAGGACATCTGCCATTGTATGAGTCTGCTGTGTATCTCGCTTCCCATGTTGGATCATTCTCTCCCTTTTTTATTCTATCAGTTAGTATTAACAGACACTAGTCTTGTTTATGTGATCCCTTTGACTCTTAGACCTATCATTATGATCTATTGTGACCTGAAATTGATCTCCTGTACTAGTGAGATGGCATTGGTACATGCCACCTTGATGGGATGAATTGGAATCCCCTGGCACATTTTTAACTCCACCATTTGGGGCAAGTCAGCTTGAACATGTCTTGAATTGTACATCTCCTCCCTCTCTTATTCCCACTCTTATATTTAACAGAGATCACTTTTCAGTTAAATTTAAACACCTAAGAATAATTGTGTGTTAATTACAGAATTCAACCAATAGTATTAAGTAGAACAAAAAATACTAAAAGGGATAAAGTATTAAATAGTACATCAACAGTCAGGGCAAGGGCTGATCAAGTCACTGTTTCTCATAGTGCCCATTTCACTTCTACAGTTTTCCTTTTTGGTGCTCGGTTAGTTGTCACCGATCAGGGAGAACATATGATATTTGTCCCTTTGGGACTGGCTTAATTCACTCAGCATGATGTTTTCCAGATTCCTCCATTTTGTTGCAAATGCCAGGATTTCATTTTTTTATTGCTGTATAGTATTCTGTAGATTACATGTCCCATAATTTGTTTATCTAGTCTACCGTTGATGGGCATTTGGGTTGATTCCAGGTCTTAGCTATTGTGAATTGAGCTGCAATAAACATTAAGGTGCAGACTGCTTGTTTGTTTGCCAATCTAATTTCCTTTGGGTAAATTCCAAGGAGTGGGATGGCTGGGTTGAATGGTAGGGTTATATTCAGGTTTCTGAGGAATCTCCAGACTGACTTCCATAGTGGCTTGACCAGTTTGCATTCCCACCAACAGTGGGTTAGTGTCCCTTTGTCCCCACATCCTCACCAGCATCTGTTGTTGGTAGATTTCTGAATGTGAGCCATTCTAACCGGGGTGAGGTGAAACCTCATTTTGGTTTTGGTTTGCATTTCCCTGATTGCTAGTGATCCTGCACATTTTTTCATGTGTCTGTTGGCCATTTGGATTTCCTCTTTTGAGAAATGTCTATTGAGGTTCTTGGACCATCGCTTAAGTGGGTTGTTTTGATGTTAGGAGTTTCTTGATCTCTTTGTAGATTCTGGTTATTAATCCATTATCTGTTGCATAGTTTGCAAATATTTTTTTCCCATTCTGTTGGTTGCCTCTTCACTTTCCTGACTGTATCTTTTGAAGTACAGAAACTTCTCAATTTGATGTAATCCAAATGTTAATTTTGGCTTTGACTGCCTGTGCTTCCGGGGTCTTTCCCAAGAAGTCTTTGCCGGTACCTATATCTTGCAGGTTTCTCCAGTGTTCTCTAATAATTTGATGGTGTCGGGTCATAGATTTAAGTCTTTAATCCATGTTGAGTGGATTTTTGTGTAAGGTGAAAGGTAGGGGTCTTGCTTCATGATTCTGCACATGGAAATCCAATTTTCCCAGCACCATTTATTGAATAGACTGTCCTTACTCCAGGGATTGGTTTTGGATCCTTGATCAAATATAAGTTGGTTGTAGATGTTTGGATTGATTTCTGGTGTTTCTATTCTGTTCCATTGGTCTATCCATCTGTTTCTGTACCAGTACCATGCTGTTTTGATGACCACTGCCCTGTAGTATGCCCTGAAATCTGGTATTGTGATGCCTCCGGCTTTGTTTTTGTTGTTCAAGATTGCTTTAGCTATTTGAGGTCTCCTGTGTCTTCATATGAATTTCAGCATCATTTTTTCCAGATCTGAGAAGAAGGTCTTTGGTATTTTGATTGGTATCGCATAGAATCTGTAAATTGCTTTTGGGAAAATGGACATTTTGATGATATTGATTCTTCCAATCCATGAGCATGGAAGATTTTTCCATATTTTGATATCCTCTTCTATTTCTTTCTTTAAGATTTTGTAATTTTCATCATAGAGATCTTTAATGTCCTTGGTTAAGTTTATTCCAAGGTATTTGATTGTTTTTGTGGCTGTGAATGAGATTGATCTTAGCAGTTCTTCCTCAGCCGTGGCATTGCCTGTGTATACAAAGGCTGTTGATTTTTGTGCATTGATTTTATATCCTGCTACTTTGCCAAAATCTTCTATGAGTTCCAATAGTCTCTTAGTAGAGTTCTTTGGACCCCCTAAATAAAGAATCATATCATCTGCAAAGAGGGATAGTTTGACTTCTTCCTTCCCAATTTGTATCCCTTTAATTTCTTTTTCTTGCCTAATAGCTCTGGCTAAAACTTCCTGAACTATATTGACTAGCAGTGGTAAGAGTGAGCATCCCTGTCTGGTACCAGATCTCAGTGGAAATGCTTCCAACTTTTTCCCATTCAATAGGATGCTGGTCGTGGGTTTTCCATAAATTGCCTTGATTGTATTGAGGAATGTTCCCTCTATACCCAGTTTGCTTAGGGTTTTCATCATGAAAGGGTGTTATATTTTATCAAAGGCTTTCTCTGCGTCTATTGAGATAATCATATGGTTTTTCTTCTGCAGTCTGTTAATGTGGTGTATCACATTGATTGATTTGCGAATGTTGAACCATCCCTGCATACCAGGGATAAATCCCACTTGGTCTGGGTGGATGATCTTTCTGATGTGTTGTTACATTCTATTGGCGAGAATTTTATTGAGGATTTTTGCATCTATGTTCATCAGGGATATTGGTCTGTAATTTTCTTTCAATGCTGCCTCTTTCTCCAGCTTAGGAATTAAGGTGATGCTGGCTTCATAGAAAGAATTTGAGAGGATTCTCTCTTTTCTGATTGTTCTGAATAGTTTGAGAAGAATTGGAGTTAGTTCTTCTTTAAATGTCTGGTAGAATTCAGCAGTGAATCCATCTGGTCCTGGGCTTTTCTTTGTTGGGAGGGCCTTTATTACTGTGTCAATTTCTGACTCAGTTATGGTTCTGTTTAGGTTTTCTATGTCTTCCTGGTTAAATTTAGGTAGGTTGTATGTATCCAGGAATCTATCCATTCCTGATAGATTTCCTTGTTTGCTGGCATACAAGTCCTTGTAGTAATTTCTGATGATTCTTTTTATTTCTGTGGTGTCTGATGTTATGTTTCCTTTTTCATCTCTAATTTTATTGATTTGAGTCTTTTCTTTTTTTATTTAATTGGGCCAATGGGGTGTCAATTTTGTTTATTTTTTCAAAAAACCAGCTCCTCGTTTGGCTGATGCTTTGTAATTTGTTTTTTAGATTCAATCCTGTTGATTTCTTCTCTGATTTTAATTATTTCTCTTCTCCTACTAGATTTGGATCTGGTTTGCTGTAGTTTTTCTAGATCCTTGAGATGTATTGAAAGCTCATTTATTTGGTGCCTTTCCAATTTCTTGATGTAGGCACCTATTGCTTTAAACTTTGCTCTTAACACTGCTTTTGCTGTATCCCATAAGTTTTGGTATGTTGTGCTGTTATCCTCATTTACTTCCAGAAAGTTTTTGATTTTTCTTTTAATTTCTTCTATGACCCATTGTTCATTCAGGAGCATGTTGTTCAATCTCCATGTGTTTGCATATGCTCTAGGGATTCCTGAGTTGCTAATTTCCAGCTTCACTCCCCTGTGGTCTGAGAAGCTGCATGGTATGATTCTAATTCTTTTGAATTTGTTGAGACTTGCTTTATGGCCTAGTATGTGGTCAATCCTAGAGAAGGTTCCATGTACTGCTGAGAAGAGTGTAAAATCTTTAGCTGTAGGATTGAAAGTTCTGTATATATCTGTTAGATCCATTTGGGCTATAGTGTTGTTTAAATCTGTTTCCTTGTTGATCTTCTGTCTGGTTGATCTGTCTATTTCTGAGATTTGAGTATTGAAGTCCCCCAGTACTATTGTATTGGAATCTAAGTCTCCCTTTAAGTCCCTTAACATATCTTTTAAATAAACTGGTGCCCTGTAATTAGGTGCATATACATTGATAATCGTTATATCTTCCTGTTGAATTGATCCCTTAATCATTATATAGTGCCCCTTTTTGTTTCTCTTAACTGTTTTTATGTTAAAGTTTATTTTGTCTGATATTAAGATGGCTACGCTCGCTCTTTTTTCATTTCTGTTGGCATGGTATATCTTTTTCCAGCCTTTCACTTTCAGTCTGTATGCATCTTTGTTAGAGAGATGTGTTTCTTGTAGGCAACAAATAGTTGGGTTGTGTTCCTTAACCCAATCAGCCAATCGGTGTCTTTTAACTGGAGAGTTGAGGCCATTAATGTTCAAGGTGACTATTGATAAGTAGTAACTTTGCCCTGCCATTTTCCCAAAAATATTTTCTAATATATGCTTTGAACTCCCTGTGATCTTTTGCTGTGAGGTTTCTTTCCTTTACCTTCTTTCATATTGATGACCGTGTTTCTATGTTTCTATGTATAACACATCTTTAAGCATCTTTTGCAGGGGTGGATGAGTGGGGACAAATTCTTTCAATTTCTGTTTGCTATGAAAGGTTTTTATTTCACCTTCATTCACAAATGAGAGCTTTGCAGGATATAATATTCTGGGCTGGCAATTTTTCTCTCTTAGTACCTGGGCTATATCTCACCATTCCCTCCTAGCCTGTAGGGTTTCTGATGAGAAGTCTGCTGTGAGTCTAATTGGAGATCCTCTGAGAGTAATCTGACGTTTCTCTCTTGCACATTTTAGAATCTTTTCTTTATTTTTCACTGTGGTGAGTTTGATTACAACGTGTCGTGGTGAGGTTCTCTTTTGGTCATGTTTACTAGGGGTCTATGAGCTTCCTGTACTAGGATGTCTCTGTCCTTCTCCAAACCCGGGAAGTTTTCTGCTAGTATCTCACTAAAAAGGCCTTCTAATCCTTTCTCTCTCTCCATGCCTTCAGGAACTCCTAGAACCCTAATGTTGGTTTTTTTTTTAATAGTATCCTGTAGATTCCCAACAATATTTTTTAGATTTCTAATTTCCTCTTCTTTTCTTTGGTTTGACTGTATCCTTTCCTGTTCTCTGTCTTTTAAGTCCGATATTCTCTTTTCTGCTTCACTGACTTTGTTTTTAAGGCTCTCTAATGTGTTTGTCATTTGATCTATTGAGTTATTCATTTCATTTTGATTTCTCTTCACTATCACACTTTCCTGTTCTACTAGTTTCTGCGTTTCATTTTGATTCCTCCTTAAGATTTCATTTTCATGAGAGAGATTTTCTATCCTGTCCAGTAAGGATTTCTGTAGTTCAAGAATTTGTTTTTGAAAACTTCTAATTGTTCTTATCATAAATTTTTTTAAATCGGTATCTTGCATTTCTTCCATCTCATCATCTTCATAATCTTGGCTTGGGGTGTCTTGTTCATTTGGGGGCATCATAATGTCTTCCTTGTTCTTGTTTCCTCGGTTTCTGTGTTTGTTGCTTGGCGTTGTAGAGATATTCTTTGGATTCTTCTTCCCTCGCTGTGGTGTTTTTTTCTAGTTATACTATGACTGTATTAAGTGGACTATCTGCTCTTGAAGAAGCCTTAGAGGCTTGAGATGGGTGTGGCCAGAGAGCTCTGTTTAGATCTTCAGGGTTAAGGGTGTGCCAAAGGTGACACACTCAGGTTAGGCGTGGTAAATCTATCTCTCTCTCTTTTTATTCAGAAGGGAAGTATTTCCACACAGAATGAGTGGAATTGAAGGTAGTCAGCTTCCGATCTCTGGCTCCTGTGGGTATAACATTCATCTGCTCTTTCCCAAGGACCACACAAAGAATCTATACTGCCCTTAGTGTGGGCTCAAATTCTCCTGCAGTCTCCCACTGGGTTGCCAAGGTTACCGAATTGTAGCATCTCTGGAGAGTACTCATGTGAACTCCGTGAGTTCTCTCACCCACCATCTCTTTTTTCACTATCTCAGTTCATTAGCTCCACACATTCACTAGGTCCTAACCTCCTGCTATTTCACCGCCCCCTCCCCAGAGTCAGATTTTTCTGTTTGGCTGAGGTCACGCAGCTTTTATGTATGTCCAAAATGGTGCCTGCTGTTTGTCTTGCTCGCCTTTGCGAGGTGAACTGAGAGAGAGAAACTCATTTTGTACTGGTCCCCCCACCCCTTTTTTTCCTCTCTCCTCTAGTTAGCCTGGTGAACTTTCCCCAGCAGGGCTTCAAGCCTCGTTCCCTCTAGGCTCTTTCTGCTGTTTCCCTGCCAATGTCTCGGGTTACTGACCTCACCTCCCCTTCCAGCGCAGATGCGTAGACTCCGTGGCTAGGCTTCTGAGCCATGGGATCCTTGCTCTCTCCATAGGTCGTCCGTGTCACATCTACTAGATCTGGAAGAGTTTCCTCTGCAGTTTTTTCCCCGAGCCTTTCCCTGAAACTACAGTAACTCCACTTTTATTAAACCATCTTTTCCTGGACTATCAGTGTGAGTCCTCACTATTCCTCCATCTTGGCTCCGCCCTCCCTCAAACCTAGTGTGTTTTAACTGAAGTCCAGTTTGCTGCAGGAGACATGTGACGAATGTTTAGAGACATCTTCGATTGTTGCAACCACTGTAGAAACCCGCTCCCCAAATCCTAGACTCACTTATTTATTTTTTTATTTTTTAAAAATTTTTGGCAGGCGGAGTAGACAGTGTGAGAGAGAGACAGAGAGAAAGGTCTTCCTTTGCCATTTGTTCACCCTCCAATGGCCGCTGCGGCTGGCTCACTGCACTGATCTGAAGCCAGGAGCCAGGTGCTTCTCCTGGTCTCCCATGCAGGTGCAGGGCCCAAGTGCTTGGGCCATCCTCCACTGCACTCCTGGGCCACAGCAGATAGCTGGACTGGAAGAGGAGCAACCGGGACAGAATCCAGTGCCCCGACCGGGACTAGAACCCGGTGTGCCGGCACCGCAGGTGGAGGATTAGCATATTGAGCCATGGCACCGGCTTAGACTCACTTATCTGACATGCAGCAAACCAATCTCTGACTTCAAGGTAGTAGAAGAGAGTAGGTTCTTATTTTTGCAAAGCAGAGTAAGGAGTGTAGGCAGCTATTGCTTAATTCCTAACTTCCTGAGGGATTCTGGGTAAGGAATTTATCCTGAAGTTGGGATTGAGAGGTGCCTGTTCAGCACATGTGCAAGTCTGCTTGCTCTGCAGGACTTGAGGCACCTCCTCCTCCTCTCCTGCCTTGATTGGTCACTGATAGGATGTGTTCTCTTAGGAGTTTGGAAGATGGCAAAGTGGGCTCTGGCCTGTCTGGGAGCTACATGGAGCTGGCATTTTGTTTGCTCAGAGCTCTAGGTTCCTATAGAGAAAGTCCCTTAAGAGATGATCTAAGGTCAAAATGTCACCTACAGAGGAGATAAATGGCCTCATGTGTTTTGTGATCTGGGATCCTGTGGGGCAGGCTGGACCCAGTGTGCCGCTTTAATCTTAGGAGGTTGATTTGCAATCATAAAACTTTAAGCTAAGGGAGGGAGAGTGAGACCAAGGTCTAAAAGTACCTACATGAGACACTGTATAGGGGCTTGGTTTCACAGTGGGGGCTGGGGGTTCTGCTTGCTCTATTGGGTGGGGGCCAGGGTGCTGCTGAGCTCATGCAGTGCCTGGAGAGCGTTAGCTGTGGAGAAGTAGTCAGCCTCGACTGTCAGTGGTGCAGGGGTTGAGAAAGCCTGTTCTAGGCCTGGGGTTATCTTTGGACCCTTAGTGTTTGTTACATAGTCACACCATCCAGTGCTGGGTGAGGTAAGCTGATCCAGAAACTCCTGGTGATTAATAGATTTTTCTCCAACTAAAACACAGAGAGCTGGTGCCTACTTGTCCCCAAAGGTGCCATGTTTCTTTTTTGTCTTGCGAATTTTCCACATGCCTTGGTAGTGACTTACTGGCTCAGTTTCTCCTCTGACCATATATTCCTCATGTATAGGATTTGCTGCAATTAAAACTCAAGGAGATTGAGATTTGAGAAGAAGCTCATGGATGAACGGTTCACCCTTTTCATCAACCTCCCCACCTCCTGCGGTTTTCTTCTGCTTTTGCCAGAAGCTTTGTGATTCTCTCCTATTTGTCGGTTCCCTCATCCCTTTATTTCCCAGTCTCTGCCGATTGCTCCGTTGTTGAAGAGCAGCGGCAGAGGCTCCTTGAAGCACTGAGAACTCTCGTCTCTGGGGAGCAGCAGCAGGATGTGACAGCCAGTGAGTGACACCATCACTGACAAGTCCTTACGCCTGGGGCTGGAGAGGAACCGGAGTGGAGGAGTTGCTTTTAAATGTTAAATGATGCACAGAATGCAGGAATAAAGTAATGACCATGTTGTAATTCATAAGGTACTCCCTTAACATTGTCTAAGATCAGACCCACTCACTGTGGTAGAGGCTGCCTGTCTGCCTTCCCCAGAGTGTCTCCTCCCATATTCCCAAGTGATGATGAAAGTACACGCTGTCACCCAGGGAACACGCTCTGTTCCCCAGCTTCCCTTGCACCTAGAAATGTCCTTTGGCTGAATTCCGCCAGTAGGACAGGAATGGAAGTTCCATGTGACACCTCCAGCAGTGCTCCAGGGAGAGCTGGTGGATGTCCTTACCTCTGTATCTTCTTCTTTCTTCCATCCTGAAGATAACTGTTACAGCTGGAGGTCCAGCCAGTATCTTGGATCATGAGAACTAGAGCTTTAGCTAAGGGATTCCTGAGGTCTTATCGGCACATTACCTTCCCTGAACTGGCTGTCTTTGAACTTTTACATGGGAACAAGAACAATGTTGTGTGGTTTTTAAAGCCATGATCACCATCAACAAAATACTGTTCTAACTGATGTCTAGGTCAAGAGCAAGCAGCCACAGCTCTCTTGATTTCTGTCCTCAAGAGTGTGTGAGCCTCACAAGACCCAGAGGCTTGGGAATGTTACCCAGAAAAGTGCCCAGAGAATGTGGAGAGTTTTACCTTTACACAAAGTAAGCACTCAAAAAGTGTGACTAATGTAGGGTGATGAAGGTAACTAATTATTGAGAGTCTGCCGTGAGCCAGGAACTCTGCAAGGCCAGGCCAGGGTGGCTATGAACAGAGATGGAAATTCTGGGTCAGCAACTTTAAGAACACACAGAAATTGAGAGAGAAGGGCTCATAAATAAAGAATCACAATTGGTGATGATATGCATGGTGGGATAATTTGAAATATTAATCAATTCTCCTATTTCCTAACTCTCCCACTGCTCCAACTAATGTGGTGTCACTGCTGCATGTATCCTTTTATATCCATTCTCCTCTTCTTTTTTTTTTTTTTTGGCAGGCAGAGTGGACAGTCAGAGAGAGAGACAGAGAGAAAGGTCTTCCTTTTTCCATTGGTTCACCCCTCAATGGCCGCTGCAGCTGGTGCACTGTGGCTGGTGCACTACACTGATCTGAAGCCAGGAGCCAGGTGCTTCCTCCTGGTCTCCCATGTGGGTGTAGGGCCCAAGGACCTGGGCTATCCTCCACTGCACTCCTGGGCCAAAGCAGAGAGCTGGACTGGAAGAGGAGCAACCGGGACTAGAACCTGGGGTGCTGACGCCGCAGGCGGAGGATTAGCCTATTTAGCTGCAGTGCCAGCCCCATTCCCCTCTTCTTATAGAGCAGTGAACCTTGTAGTTGGACCCACAACTTCCCAGCTAACAATATCTTCTAGCCAACCTGGTGAGGGCGGAAGTCATATGACTCTGTTCTAACCAATGGCGTGGGGCTTTCATTCCCCTGCACCGACCACAATGATCCCAGAGAGAGAGAGGTGAGAAATGAGAAACACCAAAGATAACTTCGGCTAGCCTGATGCCAGAGGTGCTCTTGCTCTCCACCCCTTGGCAAAGCACAAGGATGTGGCCCTATAATGCATGGGAATAAAACACATCCGTCTGGTTTGTCTGGATGTGAGTGTCTTGGAGATGCTTACAGAGATTCCTGGGGCCTCTTCAGGGCTCAGGCACGACAGGATGATCTTGTAAGGCCTAGTGGTGTCTAGCAGCTTAGTCTCCATAGCTCAGAGAGGATCTGGAACGTCAGAGAATTTCTTGAGAACCAAAGCTTCTGTTGGGGTGGGGAAGGAGGCTACATGGGCTTCCCACTGCAGGATGATGAGACCAGGTTCAGACATTCCCAGCCTGGATGTTTGAGGCCAAGGAAACCTCCAGAAAGTAGAGGCCTCCTCAAGCAAGGAGTTGGATGGTCAGCTGAGAGAGATTGAGTTTCTGGTGCTGGAGAGAATGAGGTCTAGAAATAGAACACTGAGTTAAACAAGTTCTGTATCTTTCACAGTCTGCATGTGCAGGCTGAAATTCCTCCCTGCTCCAAGCACAGGGGTTCAACACAAAGGGGTATCAGCCAGGGAGAAGCAATTACTTCTGTCAGATGAAGGCTGTCTCACTAAAACACATGTTGGCCCAGCTCCTCCCCCTAGAACTGTGTGGCAGTCCTGGGTGAGACTTGCGAGCAGATTCCCTTGGTTCAACTCTTATCTCTGCCACTTATTAGCTTGTTGGCACTGGGCAATGTTGGTTTTTTTTCTAAAGGTTTATATATTTCTTTAAGTCAGAATTACGGGGGCTGGGGAAGAGAGCCATCAATCTTCCATTTGCTGGTTGACTCCCCAAATGGCCGCAGAGGATGGAACTGGGCCAGGCCAAGGCCAGGAGCCAGGAGCTTCATCTAGGTCTCTCATCTGGGTGGCAGGAGCCCAAGCTCTTGGGTCATTTTCTGCTGCTTTCCTAGGCACATTTGCAGAGAGCTGGATGGGAAGTGGAGCAGCTGGGACTTGAACTGGCGCCTGTATGGGGTTCCGACACAGCAGGTTGCAGTTTAACCTTCTGTGGCACAGCGCTGGCTCCTGAGATTACTTTAACAGTGATGAACAGGTTCTCCTCCCACGGCCCCACCTGCCTTCATGCTGTGAAAGAGCCTGTGCGACTCCTCTGGCTGGCAAAGAGAAATGTGCTGAGGATACCTCTGGGGAGGATCCTTGTCTTCCACCTCACCTCAGGGCAAGGAAGCCACTCAGAGATGAAGTCTTCAGGAACTTGAAGGACTTGGAGCCTGGCTCTGAGAGTCCAAGAGCCATAGCTGTGGGTGGTAGGTGGCAGGTGGTGGGTGTATTAGACCTTGGATGCAATCAGATTGTAAAGCAGAGAGAGAGTCCTGAGGATCATATGCCGACCCAGGGGTTCTCAGCCTCAGCACAGTGGGCTTTGTGTTTGGAGAATCTCCCTTTCTCTCAGGTGGGGGTGGGGGCTGTCCTTTGCATGGTAGGATATTAGCAGCAGCCCTACACTTCCACCTGCTAATGCAGTTTCATCATCCTCACCCCTGATACCAACCAATAGCATCCCAGCCATGCCTGATGTCCGTGGGGGTAGAGTTGAGAACAGCTGGTGTAGCCCAAGGAGAAGAGTTAGACTGAGAGGACTTGAGGTGACTGAGGCTGATAGGACAAGCTGGGAATGGGGGCTGGTGAAGTGACTGCAAGGTGGAAGACCATGGAGCCTGTAGACCAGAGGGCTGGGCGACAGCATTCACTTCAGGTCAGTGCAGGCAGCTCCAAGGAGACGTGGCTAGGGGTTGATGGGTCTGAAGACCCCATTCCATGAGGGAAAGACTTGGCACCAGGACTCTGCCTCCCCCAGTGGGCACCAAGCCACAGCTATAAAACCCTGGGCAGCTTGGGAAGAGCTTGATTGAAGGAGCAGTGAAAGGCAGGATAAAACCACATCCCTCACAGCTACAGGCTTCCATACAGCTGAGGGAGGAAAGAACGAGTCATTGGCTGAAATTATTATTTGAAATTTGGACAGACTGGTCATTTTATTATCTATGAGGGACAGAAAGAACTTTGGGGCATCTATTAAGCTGCAATTTAGGGGCAGGGAGAGCTAATCCAACAGAACGAATTGAAAATCCAGTGAAAGAGAATACATTTGCATCACTGCCTGTACCCTGTTAAGTTCAGCTCATTCAATCAAACTGGGCCAGGAAAATTGTGTGTGCGTTTTTGTGCGTGTGTGTGTGTGTGTGTGTGAGTGTGTGTGGGAGAGAAGAAATAGAGAATGAACCTAAAGTCCTGTCTTGGTCATGCTCTGGGTTATCTGCACTTCTATTTCTCATTACCTGTGAGCTGTTCTGTCACTCTGTAAGTTGTGGATAACTGGGAGAAATGTAAATGAATTTTGATTTAAATTAGTTGATTGGAATACAACTAACTATCTTTTTACATCTATTTGTGATGTATGTGTGTTTTGTATAAAGTTTTCTTTTGAAACAGTGTTCACGTCTTAGTGGTTCCCTCATTAACTGAATGAGTTTGGCAGGGTCTCTGACATACATTCATTTTATATTTGTATGAGAGTCATGATTTTACTTTTCTAGACAAAGGATCCTTTAATAGCTCGTGACATTTTGGGTTAATCTGGGCTCTAGTTTGACACTTTTGTTTCCACACTCATTGCCTTAGGCCGCAACCCAAGACTACAGTGCCTTAAACCTAGCTCATTGAGCAGAGCATATACTTAGTGAGTGTTGTCATCCTTGGGAAGAGGGGGACAGAGAGTCGTTTGCACAGTCATACCTGATTTACATACCAGTGACTTTCACAGGAAGGGTGAGTGCCAAATGACACCATGACGTGTTTTTGTCCCCACCAACATTTCCCTGAAGTAAACATTTGTGCATGTACATGTGCTTGGCTACTTATTCTTTTTTTTTTTTTTTTGACAGGCAGAGTGGACAGTGAGAGAGAGAGAGAGACAGAGAGAAAGGTCTTCCTTTGCCATTGGTTCACCCTCCAATGGCCACCACGGCTGGCGCGCTGCAGCCAGCCCACTGCACTGATCCGAAGGCAGGAGCCAGGTGCTTCTCCTGGTCTCCCATGGGGTGCAGGGCCCAAGCACTTGGGCCATCCTCCACTGCACTCCCTGGCCACAGCAGAGAGCTGGCCTGGAAGAGGGGCAACCAGGACAGAATCCGGCGCCCAGACCGGGACTAGAACCCGGTGTGCCGGCGCCGCAAGGCGGAGGATTAGCCTATTGAGCCACAGTGCCTGCCGGCTACTTATTCTTTTAACTGGGTCTCTGCTCTCCAACTTTTCCCAGGAGTGGGTTTTAACACAGGGATGTGGATGATAGAAAACTGAGGCAGAACCTCTTGGGTACTTGGCCTTTTGAATAAGCTGCAGGAAACAGGAAAAATCCTCCAACTTCCTTAGTAATTCGCACTAAGAGCCTGTAGGGAGGGCTGCCTCAATTTTAATGGAATGGTCTTTAATTTGTACATTACTTTGAAAAGGAGAGACATTCACAGACTGGCAGATTTCCTCCATTTTCAATAATCTTGTAATACAATTATTATCTTGTATCTTCCTTTTTCTTTAAAAGCCCGAACATCCTAACAAAAGATAGGATTAAATGAACAAATTCCACTGTTCCGGGAGATCTGGGAACTCTTCTGGGCAATCTGGCCAGCCTCTCTGGAAAGGCAGTCTACCTACGAGTTGTCTAGTGAGTTGTTGCTAGAGTGGGCAATTTATCTTCTTGTCTCTGGGTTAATTTTGAATCTCTGTGTCTTGCCTGAGGGAGTACACATTGTTAACAAAAACTTAATGTTTTTTCGTTTTGTAAATCTTCATTGTTGAAGAACTGAATATAGAAGAGCATAGAGACTATAGCTGATACTGTTTCAAAAGTAAGATTGTGGTTTAAAATTTTATTTATTTGAGAGGGAGGGAGGGAGAATGAGAGAGAGAGAGAGAGAGAGAGAGAAAGAGAAAGAAGAGAGAGAAATTCCCATCTGCTGGTTCACTCCCCAAATACCTGCAATAGTCCCCCACTGAGGCCAGGCCCAGGAGACAGGAACTCAGCCCAGGTATCCCACATGGGAAGCAGGAACCCAGTTATCTGAACCATGACCTCTAAGACTCTGCTTTGGAAGGAAGTTAGACTCAGGAGCAGTGCCATGTGTTGAACCCAGGTACTCTGTTAGGGGACACAGGCATCTTAACTGTCTAAACCACTAGGCCAAGCACCCACCCAACTTGTGATTTATTTTTTTTTCTACAATGTACTTGTAGCTAGAATCTATGTTTCTCCCTTGCTTTTTTCCCCTGCTATTCCTTGCTGAGTCGGGCAGCTGTTGTCAGGGTCAGGGTAGCAGGCCACAGTTGTCCACAGGATCCTTCCTTTGGTTTCTTTGTGTCTGCATTCGTGGTCACTGGTGACAGGGGCTCCTGCAGACCAGAGAGTGATTGCCCTGTCCTGGGAGTCCCGGAACGGCCCTAACCTGGCCTCTCCCTGGCAGCACCACACAGGTATGGCAGGGCCAGCTAGGGTGCTGCTTCCTGAACAGTACATGCATGCAAAGCACCTGGGGCCCTGGTGGAAATGCTGAGTGTAATCTGGTGCCCAGGCTGCTGGTCTGGAGCATCCAGGGGTAACGGACCCCCAGGAGAGGGCCAGGTGGTCCACGCGTGGCTGGTCCACGGAGCCTTGTAGCGAAGCCCAGGGAGAGGTGCACGGCTGCATCTGGGTGCTCTTGGCATAAGGTTCTCTCGGGCTTGTGAATTTCCTGGGCCTCCAGAGCAGTGGGTCCACAAGAGGACAGGGGGCTGGTGATGGACGTTTTGGGGTAATCTCTGGGCACACGTGAACAAAGTCATGTGAGAGCCTTAACCACACTTTGCAGAGTGGGAGAAGACCCCAGCCCGACCATGGCTGAATTCCTTAACAACCCTGCAGGATCAGGGCTTGGAGGTAAAAATAAGCTGACTTACAGAAAAAAATGTGCTCTTTCTTACATACATTAAATTATGAGCCTAAATTTCTAATAACTGTGCTTATAATGTACACTTAAACTTGCAGCATGTTGCATGTACATTCTTGTCTTCTTTTCCTTCCACTTAGCATATCATGAGTGTTTTCCCAACTCATAAAATATTACCTGGAAATACCACTTTAATAAAAATAATTTATTTATTTATTTTAAAGTCAGAGTTATGGAGAGTGGGTAGAGACATATATAGAGAGATATTTAGAGAAAGGTATTCCATCTACTGGTTCATTCCCCAAATAACTTCAATGACCAGGGTTGGGCCAGGCCAAAGCCAGGAGCCAGGAATTTAACTAGGGCTTCCACGTGGGTAGCAGGGGCCCAAGCTCTTGGCCCGTCTTCCACTGCTTTTCCCAGGCAATCACTAGGGAGCTGGTTGGGAGGTGAAGAAGCCATTGCTCATGTGGGATGTCAGCGTTGAAGGTGGCAGCTTTACCCACTGTGTCACAATGCCAGCCCAGAAATAGCACTTTTTAATGATCCAATCTGTGGCAGTAGGTATCTGTTCCATTATGTCCAGTACTGCATCTTCAGTGGTTAGCACAGTGCCTGGTACATGGTAGAAGCTTAAGAATTATTTTTTGGGGCCAGCACTGTGGTGTAGTGGGTAAAGCTGCCATCTACAGTGCCAGCATCCTATGCGGGAGCCAGTTTGAGTCCCGATTGCACTACTTCTGATCCAGCTCTCTGCTATGATCTGGGAAAGCAGTAGAAGATGGCCCAAGTCCTTGGGCCCCTGCACCCATGTGGGAGACCTGGAAGAAGCTCCTGGCTTTGGATTGGCCCAGCTCCAGCCGTTGTGGCCACCTGGGGAGTGAACTAGCAGATGGAAGGCCTCTCTCTCTCTGCCTCTACCTCTCTGTAACTCTGTGTTTCAAATAAATCTTCAAAAAAAAAAAATCATCTATTGATTTAATCAAGTATGGAAATACCTGATGAGTGGTTTCTGTGATTTTGACCATTTCAGTTATTTCTGGTTTTATGAATTACACTGTGGTTGATATCCTTGGGGGAAGTGTTTGTGCACACTCTTGATTATTTCCTTAGGATATTTGTAGCAGTGGGTTTGCTGAGTCAATGATTGTTACAGTTGAACTATTCTGGAGATAGACTGAAAAAGCGCCCTTTAGAAACATACCATTCATGCTTCAGTAGAAGTACCTACCTTATCCTGCTCTTGCAAACACTGAGATCAGTTTTAAAGAACAATCTCACTATAACTAAATTATGTCTTATTTAAAAAATGTATTATAATTTTATTTGAAAGACAGAAACAGACAGAGATCTCCCATTCACTGCTTCACTTCTCAGATGTGCACACCAGCCAGGGCTGGGCCAGGCTAAAGCCAAGAGCCTGGAACTCAGTCCCGGTCTTGCACATGGGCACTGGAGCCATCAGCTGCTACCTCCTCAGATGCGCACTGGCAGGAAGCTGGGTTAGAAGCAGAGTAGCTGGGATTCAACCAGGCATTCCAGTATGGGGGTGCAGGCATCCCTGTCCTTTTATTTTTGTAGAGATTTATTCATTTATTTGAAAGGAAGAGTTTTGGAGTGGCATAGGCAGAGAGAGAGGTCTTCCATCCACTGGTTTACTTCCCAAATGGCCAACAATGGCCAGAGTTACACCAATCCGAAACCAGGAGCCAAGAGCTTCCTCTAGGTCTCCCACACTGGTTCAGGGGTCCAAGCACTTGGGCCATTTTATACTGCATTCACAGACCATAGCAGAGAGCCGGGTGCAAAGAGGAGCTGCTAGGTCTTAAACCAGCGCCCATACGGGATGCCAGCAATGAAGATGGTGGCTTTACCCGCCACACCACAGTGCGGCCCCTGTCCCCGTACTTTTGTTTTACTGAACGTTTCTTTGATAACTAGTGACCCTGAGCAGTTTTCCTTGTGCCCCTTGCTCTTTATGATTCTTCTTAGGTGAGGAGGGCTGTTTGGGGTGCTCATCTGTTTTCCTGTTGGCTAGACCAGCACATTTTAATTGGAGAAGTGCCTTTGGCTCATGTTTTAGTTTCTCATGACACCTTGGCACATTGTTTTGCTACAAAACACAGACTCTGGACAGAAACTTAATTTATTATGAAGTTGTTTCTTCTCAAAACTGACTCAAGGGGTCAATCACTGATATACTTGAATTACAGCTTTTAAGTTTCTATTGGGCCATTGCAGGAATCAGATTAAGTTAAATATAAGGATAGAGATGTGAGATTTTCCCTGTGTGGTGTCGTCATCCAGTAGATGTTGAAGTCAGTCAATAACAAAAACCTCTGCCTTTAGGGCTGAAGTGGAATTGGCTGATCCTTGTGCCTCCAGTCCACAGTACTCTTAATTTTCACTTGATTATTAACTCAGCCTTCCAGCTGGGCTCCCTGCCTTTGTTATTTCACTCCCCAGTTCCCTCCTTTACTGCAGTCCAGTGATTGCTCTAAAATGTGGATCTGTGCCAGTGCTCTGTTTAAATCCATTCTGTAGCTCATCATTGCTCTGTGATAGAATCCAATGCCTTTGGACCTACGTGAAAGATCTCTGAAAATGAGATTCCGGTGGAACGAAGGGATCATAAAGGAAGGAGGTAACTTTCTTTGAAGGGAGGAGAGAACTTCCACTTTGATTATGGCCTTGTCTAAATAAGGTCGGAGTTTGTGGACTCAAGAGGCTTCCATAGACTTGGCAGCTCATGACAAGAGCCTTGGGTGATTACTGACATCATAAATAAGAGTGTCAATTGTTAAATCAACAACAGGAGTCACTGTGCACTTGCTCCCCATGTATGACCTCTGTCCTTAATGTGTTGTACTATGAGAATTAATGGTAAAACTAGTCTTCAAACAGTACTTTATACTTTGTGTGTCTGTGTGGGTACAAACTGATGAAATCTTTACTTAGTATAGAGTTGATCTTCTGTATATAAAGATAATTAAAAATGAATCTTAATGAAGAATGGGATGGGAGAGGGAGAGGAGATGGGACAATTTGAGGGTGGGAGGGTGGGTATGGGGGAACAACCACTATAATCCAAAAGTTGTACTTATGAAATTTATATTTATTAAATAAAATCTTTCTATAAAAAATCCAATGCCTCAACCTGATTTACAAAGTCTTTCCTGATCTGGCTCAGGGACTGGTAAATGTTTTTCTGTAAAAGACTGGATGGTAAATATCCTGGCTCTGTGGGTTACAGTCCCAGGGACTGCGCACTTCTGCCATAGCACCTGAACAGCTGTTTGCAGAGGTAGCAGCTGGCTTCCACTCTCCACATCAGAGCTTCATTCCTAGACTCAACCATTTTCATCCCCACCCCAGCTCAAGCTCCAGCCCCAGTGAGTTTCTTTTCATCCTCTGAAGGTGCCACCTGCTGC
Source organism: Oryctolagus cuniculus (assembly GCF_051225735.1). Classification (NCBI taxonomy): domain Eukaryota; kingdom Metazoa; phylum Chordata; class Mammalia; order Lagomorpha; family Leporidae; genus Oryctolagus; species Oryctolagus cuniculus. Next base: position 5,427,802 of record NC_142877.1, read on the forward strand.
CTTGATCTGAGCTCCGAGAAGCAGGTCCTCACATCTAGAATGTTCTAACTTCTTTTCCTCCAGGGATCTCTCCATACCTCCAGTTGCAGCTTCTTCCACCCAGCCTTCCCTAACCTCCCCTTCCTGCACTCAAACTTTCTAGACTGCTTCCTAATCTCAGCTGGATAAAATCATCAAACTGTCTGCCACAGTAAATGACCATGTGTGTTTGTGAATTGCCTGGGAGGACAGACCATTCAGTGTCTTCCTTTCTAGATCCTTTGCCTGAAACACAGCAAGTGCTCAGCCAAAGCAGGTGGAGGTACTCAGCAAAGGGATGGAAGAACATGTATCATGAAGTTGGGTCCTTTCTAGAGAACAGCAGTAAACCATCTGTCGTTTTTGTATTCCTGGTTAATACCATACTTTTTGGAGATGCGAATTTGGCATTCAGGCTGATTCTGCAGGCACATAAATGCTCTGGGTACCATTCCTAATACTTCTTAAGTTTCATTTTTCTGAGTGCCTCTGTCTCCCTAAGGGGAACCCTCAAAACAGGATGTTGTTAAGAAGCAGCTCCAGTCGCGTGTCTTACTAGGCAATTCACTTCAACCAATGCGTTATTCAAGTACAGAAATGTATTTGCAGCATCATAATGGTGCCTGGTGTTTAAAGTTAAAAGGCCAAAAGTTAGCAGGGTAGGCAACCATGTGTCATGAAGTAAATGAATTAAATTCTGTGTGGTCAATGCTGGTTATAAACAGTGCTGGGGCAGCTTCATTAGCCCCTCAAATAAGCAACTCCCTTACCTCATAATACCCACTCTTGCCCCTGTTCATGTGAGATCTGTACTGGATTGTGTGTGAGTTTCCTAGAGTGGCAGTAATAAACTCCCACCAACTGGGCAGCTTAGAGCAGCAGAAATTTATTCTTTCCTTGTTGTGGAGGTTGGTCTGGAGCAAGTGTGGGCAGGGCCACGCTCCCTTTGAAGCTCAAGTGGAGACCCCTTCCCCGTCCCTTTCAGCTACTGGTGCTCCAGCTGTTCTTGGTCGGCGTCACTCTGGTCTCCTCTGCCTTCATGAGGCCATGTCTCCGCTCTGCATTTGTCCCCAACAAAGACGACTGTCAGTGGAGTTAGGGCCAAGCCAGGATCATACTTCAGGATGAACTCTTCTCAGCCTCTTTAACTTAATTACATCTTTAAAGATTCTTTTCCCACATAAAGCCATGCTCATAGATTTTAGGGGTTAGGATATGGACATATCTTTTGGGGGGGCCACCACTCAACCCACTACAGATGGAATTTAATTCTCCTGCTCCTTCACTTCCTCCCTTCTGAAGGATGGTTGCCATTGAGAGCCCTCTCACGATACCAGTTCCCATGTTATGTGCTTTTCATATGAATTGGTATTATTCATTCCACTAGTTTAGCCTGCATGTGCTTTGTGTCTCCGTTATTCTCCTTAGTTGTATGAGCTCCCATAGTGGCTCATTAGTAGTAGCTATAGCACCTTCCATCGACATTTCTCCCTCTCTGTACCTCCCTATCATTGTCAATGTGCTCACGAAACTTAAGTCAAAGGAGGCAGAACTGTAGTCAGAGCAGTCCTCCATTGTACTTGCTTTTAGCTGCCACATGGTGTCTCTGTTGAAGACAGGCCTGGTGCAGTTTGGTAGACATACTGTGGGATGTGCCCTTGTGGTCCTCACCTTGTTTCATCACCATGTTCTATGTTTAGGCTCCCAGTCTTTGCATTTGCACTTAGTTTCCCAGAGCCCAGTCACTGGCCAGGGGGTCTGGGCTGGATTACTGTCCAGCGTGAGCTACAAAGCTGTAAAGAAACCTCTTCTTCCCACACAAACACTTAAACTCATGAATAGACAACAGATTACCATTCATTCATTCAAGGTCTAGCGCTGTTCTAGTCTCCTGGGATGTTTCAGTAACGAAGCAATGTTGCCCACTCTTGTAGCACTAGCATTTTAGAGGTAGACAACAAGCATAACAAGTAGATAAAAAGTATAGATAAGTATTGCAGAGGAAAACATAGCAGTGGAGGGGGGACGTTTGGGGGAATAGCAGAGCCCAGCATACTGAAGGGACAGCAATAATGCCAGGGAGTGTAAGTGAAATGAACAAAAGGAAGAAGAATTGGAATTGGGAGTAAAAGAACGGGGAAGATGGGGACAGGTTAAGGCCAGTGTATAGATTTTGGCATTTACTCTAGTGAGGTGGAGAGTTACCTCAGGATTCTGAGCAGACAAGTGACATAGTCTGATTTAAGCTTCAAAAAGGAGTGTTCAGTGTTAAGAATTGATTGAGGGGCTGGTGCTGTGGTGTAGTGGGTAAAGCCACCACCTGCAGTGCCGGCATCCCATATGGGCACCGGTTCTAGTCCTGGCTGCTCTACTTCCAATCCATCTCTCTGCCATAGCCTGGGAAAGTAATAGAAGATGGCCCAAGTCCTTGGGCCCCTGAAGAAGCTCCTGGCTCCTGGCTTTGGATTGGCACAGCTCTGGCTGTTGTGGCCAATTGGGGAGTGAACCAGTGGATGGAAGACCTCTCTCTCTCTCTCTCTCTCTCTCTCTGCCTCTCCTCTCTCTGTGTAACTCTGACTTCCAAATAAATAAATCTTAAAAAAAAAGTGGATTGAAGAGTGGGCCAGGAAACAGCAGAGAGAACAGCAAGGAAACCCTCCCCGTCATATAGGTGATGATGATGGTGGCTTGTAGCTGGATGGTAACAGTGGAGACAATGTCCTGTTGTCCTGCTGTAAGTCAGAAGTTCAGCACAGCAAAGCTCAGAAGGATATTCTGCTTAGCCTTGTTTCTTCAAAGGGCCGTTTGGCTATTTATAACATCAGTTGCAGGCTATACAGAGTTATGAGTCTTGCTGTCTTGATGGAGGGCTTAAAGCAGGGTCAGCTGGTCCTGCTCCTGGGGTGTTCTCCTCTGGGAGGTCTGGAACTTCTGACACCAATCGCTGTCTTTCATCCCCAGTGAATAGCTCTGGGTTCTAGCATCTTGGGAAGTGATGGCCTTGAGAGGGTCTCAAAGGTTCTGTGCTTTTCTGTTTTCTGAATCCTGGCCTCCACCTCCTTGTTTACCTGTGAGTAAAGCAGAGGAAGACACTCCACACTTGCCAAAGCTACTTTGTTTAATTATGAGATATGATTTATGATTCTCATTTAATGGAGGCTGAGAGATCTGTGTTGCACACTCAAGGTGTAAAAACATCAGGCATCTTTCAGCCTTTCAGTTAGTTACAGTGGAATATTGTTATTAATTTTGTCAGGTATGAGAAGTGAGAGTAAATAACTTAACCGAAATCACAGGACATGTTGAGATTGACCTCATACGTCTGACTCCAAAGCCTGGTTTTTTTTTTAACTTTTATTTAATAAATATAAATTTCCAAAGTACAGTTTATGGATTACAATGGCTTCCTCCCCCCATAACTTCCCTCCCACCCGCAACCCTCCCATCTCCCGCTCCCATCCCATTCACATCAAGATTCATTTTCAATTATCTTTATATACATAAGATCAATTTAGCATATATTAAGTAAAGATTTCAACAGTTTGTACCTACACAGAAACACAAAATGTAAAATACTGTTTGAGTACTAGTTATAGCATTAATTCACATTGTACAACACATTAAGGACAGAGATCCTACATGAGGAGTAAGTGTACAATGACTCCTGTTGTTGACTTAACCAATTGACACTCTTGTTTATGGCGTCAGTAATCACCCTAGGCTTTTGTCATGAGTTGCCAAGGCTATGGAAGCCTTTTGAGTTCACCGACTCTGATCTTTTTTAGACAGGGTCATAGTCAAAGTGGAAGTTCTCTCCTCCCTTCAGAGAAAAGTACCTCCTTCTTTGATGGCCTGTTCTTTCCACTGGTATCTCACTCACAGAGATCTTTCATATATAGGTTTGTTTGGTTTTTTTTGCCACAGTGTCTTGGCCTTCCATGCCTAAAATACTCTCATGGGCTCTTCAGCCAGATTCGAATGCCTTAAGGGCTGATTCTGAGACCAGAGTGCTGTTTAGGACATCTGCCATTCTATGAGTCTGCCTGCTGTGTATCCTGCTTCCCATGTTGGGTCATTTTCTCCCTTTTTTATTCTATCAGTTAGTATTAGCAGACACTATTCTTGTTTATGTGATCCCTTTGACTCTTAGTCCTGTCATTATGATCAATTGTGAACTGAAATTGATCCCCTGGACTAGTGAGATGGCATTGGTACATGCCACCTTGATGGGATTGAATTAGAATCCCCTGGCATGTTTCTAACTCTACCATTTGGGGCAAGTCTGCTTGAGCATGTCTCAAACTGTACATCTCCTTCCTCTCTTATTCCCACTCTTATATTTAACAGAGATCACTTTTCAACACTTAAGAATAATTATGTGTTAATTACAGAGTTCAACCAATAGTATTAAGCAGAACAAAAAATACTAAAAGGGATAAAGTATTAAGTTGTTCATCAACAGTCAGGACAAGGGCTGATCAAGTCACTGTATCTCATAGTGTCCATTTCACTTTAACATGTTTCCTTTTTGGTGCTCGGTTAGTTGTCACCGATCAGGGAGAACATATGATATTTGTCCCTTTGGGACTGGCTTATTTCACTCAGCATGATGTGTTCCAGATTCCTCCATTTTGTTGCAAATGACTGGATTTCATTTTTTTTTACTACTGTATAGTATTCTATAGGGTACATGTCCCATAATTTCTTTATCCATTCTGCTGTTGATGGGCATTTGGGTTGGTTCCAGGTCTTAGCTATTGTGAATTGAGCTGCAGTAAACATTAAGGTGCAGACAGCAAAGCCTGTGTTTTTAACCATCAAATAATATCCCTAGAACAATTGCCCCATCAACTTCTCCGTATGAATGTTGGAGTGACTGCAGTTAGACTCACAGCATTGGAGGTTAAATTACTTCTCCCTGTCTCAACTAGAAGAAGTGTTATGCAAGCGCATTTCTGGCAGATGAGGCCAAGGGCAGAAATGAGTCATGTTACATCCGAACAATCGAGTGTTATCTTCCAGAAGGTACACTGAGCTCAGATCATGCATCTGTCAGCACTGAGTGGGGGAGCTTGGAAAGGTTTCTGAAACCCAACAATAGAAATGCCTTTGCTGAGACTATTGAATGAGAAAGAGTGAAATGGGATTCCATGGCAATGAGCAACTTCTCCTCATCTCCACCATCATTTCAGTTTTCTGTCATTGTTCAGCATTGTCTACCTGGGTGTTTGGAAGTTAAATATCTGTGACATTTCCCAAAAGACTTCCTTGTTACCCTGAATTTTGAGGGTATGGTGCCTGCTCATTTTGTATCCTGGATGTTATTTGAAAGCTTTTCCCTTGATGATCAGGGTGGAAAATCATAAATGTAGCAGAATAGGCTAGCTGTGAGGAAGGAGGGCATCCAAGTTGGCTGTTTGCGGTACCCGTGGCTCCCTTGACTAGACTGTTTCTGCTCATGCTGAACTCACTGATGGATAGATGTCAGCATCCCTATCTGGCTAGACTCTTATCCATTGGGGTGGGAAAACTTTTTTTCCACCAAAGGTTGCTTAGATATTTACAGTGTCACTCGTGGCCATACAAAATTATCACCTTAAAAATTAGCCTGCTATTGTGTGAGTGAATTTCAAGTCCTGCCTGCATTTGCTTTGGCAAGGCCAGCCAAATGATTTTGTAGGCTCATATGACACATGGGGCAGACATTTCTCTCCTCTGGGACAAATAGCTGTAAGATGTTTCTGCTCTGGGTCTGTCTGGAGGTACGAATGACATTTATTTGAATGTCCAATGAAAACAGCTATGTCCTGGAGCATGTACCAAGGTGACCAAAGGACAGGAATTAGGGGGATTCTCCACTGGGGGAGAACAGTTTTGGTCTCTCAGTGACTGCCTGGAGCCTGATTTCTGGCTGGGGTCCTTGGTTTTATGCTCAGGGAAGTGGCTGCCTTCTGCTTGTTTGTAGAGTGTAAGATCTTCAGCATTGCTCCCAGAGCCTTGCATTCTTCCTTCCACTTGAGGTGTGTAAGCTTGATTCTGGATTTCTTTTTTCTAGAAGGAGAAAGTTTATTAAATAAATAAAAAGGAGGCAAGGTGTTTATGGTGACAGTGAGGTCATCTGTCTCTGAGACGCACACGTCTCCCTTGCTGGGGACAGATCAAGATCCAGTGTCTTCCCTCTCTGACAGGCGGTGGCCCCATGAGCCACCAGCAGCCCAAGTGTGAAGACAGGGGCAGCAAGGAGAATGTCAGGTCTCAGCTTGGCTGCTTTTGTGCATGGAGAGCTCTGAGGCAGCTCTGAAGCAAGGAGGTGGTTGGGGGTTTGGCCTGTTCTCTCCTTAGCCTTGGCTCAGGGAGAGAGAGCACCAGGGATTCAGGGGATTGAGCCCAGAGGGGTGCCCTTGACATCCTGGAGACTCCTGATTGCCCCTGATTACAGGGCTTTCTTCTTAGCCTCTGTCTTATGCTTCACTCTCTGGCTGCCCTGTGGTTTCTGGTGCTTCATATTCAGGCATTAAAAGGCTCGGTGTCCTTCAGTTACTGGGCAGAGGGCCAGCGAGTGGGTTTAGGTGTAAGGGCTCAACACTGTTATGCAGTCTTTGGAGGCTAGCCACGGCTACCGATAAAATAACATTCCTCAGACGCAAGCTTTGCCCAAGATTCCTCTGTGGGTTTGTGTGCAGACCCACAGCTCACTTTGTGGCATCCAGGCCCAGATGGAGGCCCGGCAACTCAGTGTGTAAGTATTTGAAATTTGTGAGGCAGGGTAATCACTGCTAAAGAAAATAAGGTCTGTCTGGCTGTCTTGACATATATACCTTTGTATCAACAAATATCAACAAATAAAAACTAATATTCAATCATGTAAACAAAACCTTAGCTTATGCATGACCAAGTTGGCCAGTTATTAAAGATGTTGAAATTCTATTATTGTACATATCTGAATGTTCTCTTGATGGGCTGCCAATGCTTCAAGGATTAAGTAATAGAGTGACAATGATTGCCATCCACAAATTATATTTGTGCCACAAAATTTATTTTTGCCTTCTTTTCAGCCAAACTGTTAATTATGCTGTCAAAATCATGATGTTCACATACTTGGTGTTTTGTTGACAGTAATAATAGTGCCATTCAAAATGAGATCCTGGGCCCCCAGTGGATGGGACTTATGAGGCTTCATTAAAATGTTCATGGAAAACTGGGAATTAAGAGTATGAAATGAGTTAATTTTGGTACACGAATTTTTATTGCAAATTTTTTGTAGTACATGGAAAATGTGTATTATAAAAATTATGCGTGGATGTTAAGATTTTTTTTGTACCAAAATAACCTCATTTTTATGAACTTTTAAAAATTTCTTTCTTTTCTCTTTTTTAAAAAAGATTTATTTATTTATTTGAAAGTCAGAGTTACACCAAGAGAGGAGAGGCAGAGAGAGACAGAGGTGTCTTCCATCCATTGGTTCACTCCCCAATTGGCCACAATGGCTGGAGCTGCGTTGATCTGAAGCCAAGAACCAGGAGCTTCATCTGGGTCTCCCATGCAGGTACAGGGGCCCAATGACTTGGGCCATCTTCCACTGATTTCCCAGGCCACAGCAGAGAGCTGGATTGAAAGTAGAGCAGCTGAGTTTCAAACTGGCGCCCATATGGGATGCCAGTGTTTCAGGGCAGGGCATTAATCCACTGCACCTCAGTGCCAGTCTCAAAATTTATTTTTTTTTATTTTTTATTTTTTGACAGGCAGAGTGGACAGTGAGAGAGAGAGACAGAGAGAAAGGTCTTCCTTTGCCGTTGGTTCACCCTCCAATGGCCGCCGCAGCTGGCGCGCTGTGGCCAGCGCACCGCGCTGATCTGATGGCAGAAGCCAGGAGCCAGGTGCTTTTCCTGGTCTCCCGTGGGGTGCAGGGCCCAAGCACTTGGGCCATCCTCCACTGCCCTCCCTGGCCACAGCAGAGAGCTGGCCTGGAAGAGGGGCAACCGGGACAGAATCCAGCGCCCCGACCGGGACTAGAACCTGGTGTGCCGGCGCCGCTAGGTGGAGGATTAGCCTAGTGAGCCGCGGCGCCGGCCCAAAATTTATTTTATTTTCAAAAATTTTTAATTAACATGCAATGCTTGCGTATTTTCATGGGGTTCAGTGCAATATTTCAACACATATACAGGTATAGATCAATGAAACCAGTCATAAATCAATGAAACCAGGCAGCCAGCCATTCTATTTCCATATCTCTCACTGGGTTTTGAGGCTCCCAGCTCCTTTCCTCCAGTTCTTTATACAGAATATAGTGCATCATTGTGAACTGTAGTTGCCCCACTGCGCTGTGGAACACTAGAATCTGTTCATTCTGTCTGAGTGTGCTTTGTGACCCATTAATATTTCCTTTCCCCCCATCCTCCCCAGCCTCCAGAAATCACTATTCTACGTTCAGAACAACATTTTTTTGACTTTCTTATATCATAAGGGGCAGACATTTGGGGAAGTGGGTAAGGCACTGCTTGGGATGCACACATTCTGTATTGCAGTGCTTGAGTTTGAGTCCCGGCTTTATTTCTGATCCAACTTCTTGTTCATGTGCACCCTGGGAGACAGCACATGACGGCTCAAACACTTGGGTCACTGCCACCTCCTGGGAGACCTGAATCGGTTCTGGGCTCCTGATATTGTCCTGACATATCCTTGGCTGTTGTAGGCATTTGGGAAATGAGTTGGCAGATGGAAGACCTGTCTGTCTGTCTCACTGTCTGTCTTTGCCTATCAAATAAGATTAACATAAAAAAGCTTCAAAAGATGAAAGATCCCATTTGACTTACGTATCTGCCTTTCAAATAAATAAATACTTCCACATATAAGACAGAACATAGTGATATTAGTGATATTTGTCATTTTGTCTTTCTGTGTCTGACTTACTTCACTTAACATAATGATCTCTAATTCCATTCATTTACTGAAAATATCAGCATTTCATTCTTTTTTGTGGCTGAATAATATTCAATTTTGTGTGTCTGTCACATTTGCTTTATCAATTCATTCATTGTTAATGGACCTCTAGGTTCATTTCCTGTCTTGGCTATTGTGAATAGTGCTGCAATGAACATGGGAGTGCAAGTATTTCTTTCATATCCTGGTCTCACTTTTGTATATGTATACACACACACACACACACACACAGAAGTGGGATAGCTGGGTCACAGGGTAGATTTATTTTTGGTGTACTGAAAATCTTTCATACTGTTCACAATAATGGCTGCACTAATTTATATTCCCAACAGTAAATCTAAAATGTCCCCATTTCTCCACATCCTTTCCAGAATTTTGTATTTTGTCTTTTTGACAATAGCCAGTCAAACTGGAGTGAGATGATACCTCATTGTGTGTTTTTTTAAAAGATTTTATTTATTTATTTGAGAGGTAGAGTTACAGACAGTGAGAGGGAGAGACAGAGAAAGGTCTTCTGTCTGTTGGTTCACTCCCCAATTGGCCACAATGGCCAGAGCTGTGCCGATCCGAAGCCAGGAGCCAGGTGCTTCTTCCTGGTCTCCCTTGTGGGTACAGAGGCCCAAGGGCTTGGGCCATCTTCTACTGCTTTCTCAGGCCACAGCAGAGAGCTGGATTGGAAGAGGAGCAGCCAGGACTAGAATCGGCGCTCATATGGGATGCCAGCGCCACAGATGGAGGATTAACCTACTGTGCCATGGCGCCAGCCCCCTCATTGTGGTTTTGATTTGTGTTTCCCTGATGGCTAGTGATACTGAGCATTATTTTTCATATATTTCATATATTTGTATTCCCTCTGAGAAATGTCTGTTTGGATCCTTTGTCCCTTTCTTAACTGGATTGTATGTTTGGTTTCATTGTGTTTTCTTGTTTATATGTAGATTTATTTGTCAGGTGCATAGTTTGAAAGCTTCTTCTCCCATTTTGTCAACTGTCTTTTCACTCTATTTATGGCTGCTTTTGCTGTGCAGAGGTTTCTTAGTTTTGTGTAATCCTATTTTGTCTGATTTTGCTTTTGTTGCTTGTGCTTTTCCCTCCCCTCCCCCCAAAAATTATAGCCTAGTCCAATGTCATGAAGTGTTTTCTTCTAATGGTTTCATATTTTTAATATTTTTGAAAGATTTTATTTATTTGAGAGGTAGCGTTACAGACAGTGAGAGGAAGAAACAGAGAGAAAGGTCTTCCTTCTGTTGGTTCATTCTCCAAATGGCCACAATGGCTGGAGCTGTACCAATCCAAAGCCAGGAGCCAGGAGCTTCTTCCGGTCTCCCACGTGGGTGCAGCTGGGGCTAGAACGGGTGCCCATATGGGATGCTGGTGCTGCAGGCAGAGGATTAACCTACTGCTCCATGGCATCGGCCATCCCCCCTTTTTTTACACTTGATCTTAGCCAAAAGGCCGAGAAGTGATTTATTTATTTAGTTTTAATTTTTTAATTGTTTTATATATTTGAAAGAAGAATTATGGGGAGGGGGAGAGAGAGAGATGGATCTTTGATTCATTGATCTATCCCCCAAATGGCCACAATGGCTATGGTTGGGCCAGGCTGAAGCCAGGAGCCAGGAGCTTCTTCCAGGTCTCCCACATGGGTGCAGGGGCCCAAGCACTTGGGCCTTCTTTCACTAATTTCCCAGGTGTATTAGCAGGGAACTGGATTAGAAGTGGAATAGCTGGGACTCAAATTGGCACCTATATGGGATGCTGCCTCTAGGAATACTTATTATAGAGACTATCCTTTCTCCAGGAGATTTTTTAGTGTCTTTATCAAATGTCAGTTGGTTGCAGATAAATGGATTGATTTCTGGGTTCCCTATTTTGTTCTATGTATCTATGTGTCTGTGTGTCTGTTTTCATGCCAGTACCATGCCATACCACTACAGCTCTGTGGTATGTCTTGAAATCTGGTATTTTGATGCTTCCAACTTTGTTGTTTGTCTTGGAGATTATTTTGGCTACTTGGACTCATTTTTGATTCCATATGAATTTTAGGATTGTTTTGTCTATTTCTGTGATGAATATCATTTTTGATAGGGATTACTTGAACCTATAAATTACTTTGAATAAAATTGACATTTTAACAATATTAATTCTTCTAAATGATCATTGGAGGTATTTTTTTTTGGCGTGGCTTCTAAAATTTCTTTCAATATTTTGTAATTTTCATTGAAAAGGGCTTTCACATCCTTGGTTAAATTTTTTGTTAGCTATTGTGAATGGCATTGTTCTGATAATTTCTCTCTCACTGAGTTCATATTGCTGTATACAAATGCTCATGATTTTTGTTTTGTTATCCTTTGACTTTACTGAGTTAATTCATCAGTTCTAATAGTCTCTTGTAGGTTCCTCTCTAAGTAAAATCAAGTCATCTGCAAATAGGAGTAATTTAATGTTCTCTTTTCTGTTTGTAAGTCTCTAACTCCTTTTTATTGCCTAATGGCTCTGGCCAAAACCTCCAGTACTGTGTTGAATAAAAGCAGGGAGAGTGGATGTCCTCATCTGCTTACAAATCCTAGAGAAAATATGTGAGCTTTTCTCTACTCAATATGATGTTGGCTGTGGGTTTTTCATACACAGCCATTACTACATTGAGGTATGTTCCTCATTTGTTCAAGCTTTTTATTATGAATGGATATTGAATATTGGCAAATTTTTTATTTCTATTCAGATGATCATATGATTTTTATCCTTCATTCTGTTGGTGTGGTATATTATGCGTATGTTGAGCCATCTCTGCGTCCATAGGCTCAATCCCATTTAATCATGATGAATGATTTTTTGATATGTTGTTGTTAAGTGGGTCGATAGTATTTTGTTGAGATTCTTTTTTATCTGTGTTCATCTGGAATATTGATCTATAGCTTGTTGCTGTTCTTACCTGGTTTTGGAATCAAGTTAATCCTGCCTCCTAGAATCAGTTTGCAAGGATTTTCTTCTTAATTTTTAAGGATAATTTGAGAAGAATTGGTGTTTATTTTTCCTTAAAATTTTGATAGAACTCAGCAGTGAAGCCATCTGGTCTTCGACTTTTCTTTATTGGAGTTTTTAAAATAAATTTATGGATTAACTCTCATTACTTACTGTTGGTCTATTCACATTTTTATGTCTTCATGGTTCAATTTTGGAAAGTTATATGTATCTAGAAATTTATCTATTTCTTCTAGGTTTTTCATTTTGTTGGTATTTGGCTGTTCATAATATTCTTTAATGATCTTTAATGTTTCTGTGGTTGTGTCTACACATATCCTATTGGTTCTGTTTTTCTCGAGAACCCTAATTCAGTGAGTTTACATGGAACCATAAATCATAAGACAGAGAGATACATAAAAGTATATGCTTGACACAATAGGACTCATTATTTTATAATCTTTCCCCATTAAAAGCTATTGAGAAAGATTGGGTAAATTTTTCTGATTCCAATGGGGGCCAGCAGTGGCAGAGTAGGTGCAGAGGAATGGTCACATGGGGATCTGGGGAGCAGAGAGAGATAGGAAGCCTAGTCTCCTCTACCCTCACTGTGGTTTCTTCTTATAAAGCCACCATGGCTGGATCATGGGGCTTTACCCGAGCATCCTAATTCAACCCAGTCACTTCCCAGAGGCCACACGTGCAGACACCATAATTGGATCAACCTCCCCAATCCAACAACGATTATCTTCAATCCTTAATGTAAGATTTTGAGGTTCAAATGTCTACATGAGTTTGGGGAGCAAATTCTTTTTTTTTTTTTTTTGACAGGCAGAGTGGACAGTGAGAGAGACAGAGAGAAAGGTCTTCCTTTTTTGCCGTTGGTTCACCCTCCAATGGCCGCTGCAGCCGGCGCGCTGCGGCCGGCGCACCGCGCTGATCCGATGGCAGGAGCCAGGAGCCAGGTGCTTTTCCTGGTCTCCCATGGGGCGCAGGGCCCAAGCACCTGGGCCATCCTCCACTGCACTCCCTGGCCACAGCAGAGGGCTGGCCTGGAAGAGGGGCAACCGGGACAGAATCCGGCGCCCCGACCGGGACTAGAACCCAGTGTGCCGGCGCCGCTAGGCGGAGGATTAGCCTAGTGAGCCGCGGCGCCGGCCCTGGGGAGCAAATTCTGTTCAATCTGTAACTTACACAATATTTAATTTTTGTAATTTAATATTTTGTAATTTTATATTTAACTTAATGCAATTTTAATGTGAATTTCAAATTGTCAGCATTCAGTACACTGACCTGATGTTTCCTAGACCTCTCCAGCATGGGGCAATGATAAGTTCCAACGTTACCTGGTCAAGGGCCTCCGTTCCCAGTGAGCCCCCCTTTAGCTCCTTCATGCAGATGATAATCCTGGAGAGCACACTGTGCGTGTGATCACTCTGATTCTCCACAACAACCCTCAGGCTGCTGAGGGGTGACTGAGGCACAGGAGGACAAGAGGCTGTCTGACGGCACGTGGTTCCGTCACAGCAGAGGCAGGATTTGCACCCAGGCAGAAGCTGTCCCTTAGCACTGCTGTCCATGACTTTCACCCGCACCCGCCTTCCCAGGTAGCAGTGTGGCTCCACTGCACAGCTCAGTGGAGCAAATGCAACGAGCTAAGGGACTCAGTCCTTGAACTGACTCCTTGTCCAGTGCTCAGTCCATCAGCATTGCAATATGGCAGCCAAAAGGGCCGTTTGGTGGCCTGACTCATCAGCCAGCCATCTGCCCTCTGCTGATCATCGTGTTTCCTGTTGCTTGTGAGCTGTGTGTACCGGCCCAGAAAGTTCAACTCCAGCTTTTGAATGATCCTTCACGAGCTATCAATTTGTTTTGCTGAGAGGAACTCCAAGTATTTGACTACGCTTTCTTTTGAGCTTTGGGGTTCTTCTTACATGTAGAAATATTCACCCTAGAGATCTCTCTGCTTGAAGGAAAACCAGGCTTGTTTGGAAAGTAATTGAATGTCGGCTCTAACTACACGTTCTCCACTGTAAGGTTTCCGCTGGTCTCCAAAAGCTGCTTTCCCGGGTGTGTGTGTGTGTGTGTGTGTGTGCGCATGTTCTCACTCGGTGGCATCAACAGGAGGTGGCGTTTGGTGCCACCTTCTGGTTCAGCTGCTTCTTTGCAGCTCTGGGAATTGTGAGGGATCCCAGGGGAGGACGTCCCTTCCATTATTTATATGGCTGGGGTGCTGGTGAATTTAGGCAATTAGTGGAGACAGTCGGCTGCACACCCAGCCAGGTCCTGGCTTAAATGTGTTTAATTATGCAGGTATGCTTCTTAATTAAAAAGAGATTTTGCCAGAAGGAGAAAGCCGAAGGAAAGCCAAACGCCTTCCTGCTATGCACTTTCTGTCCTTCAGGGATGGCCAAGAGTCTTTTTAGAATAAATAGGTTGGGCTCTAAAGGCATCATACAGAAAAAAAAAGTGTTTGCTAATCTTGTATCGGTAGAGGAGAGGAAATGAATCTGTTGTGACAGAGAAGGATGCGGGAGGTAACTTTCATTTTTCACATTCTGATGCCTTCATGGTCATGCTCCTTATTAAAATGTGAAAGCCAAGAGCTGGTAGCTGGGGAGTTAATTACTGATCTGAGACAGTTTCAGAAAGCACTGTTAGGAATTTGCCTCGCTGCAGATAATGGCAGTAATTGATAGCTAGGAGAAGGTGGTTTTGTCTGCTGGAAACTCCAGCTGTAAACAGTAACATCTATCTATTGCCAGACATGAAAGGATTCAGAAGACTTAGCGTAGACTGCCCTGTGGCAGGCAGATGTGCCTCAAGGACCAGAACTCCTCTATGGGGAAGTGTTCCAGCAGTACTTCTGAAGCCACGTGCTGTTTCTTTCTTTCTTTCTTTCTTTTTTTTTTTTTTAAGATTTATTTCATTTATTTGAAAGAGTTACAGAGAGAGGTAGAGAGAGAGAGGTCTTCCATCCGCTGGTTCACTCCTCAGATGGCCGCAATGGCCGGAGCTCTGCCAATCTGAAGCCAAGAGCCAGGAGCTTCTTCCAGGTCTCCCACATGGGTGCAGGGGCCCAAGGACTTGGGCCATCTTCTACTGCTTTCCCAGATCACAGCAGAGAGCTGGATCAGAAGAGGAGCAGCCGGGACTAGAACTGGCACCCATATGGGGTGCCGGCACTTCAAGCCAGGGCTTTAACCTGCTGCGCCACAGTGCCGGCCCCTTACCTGCTGTTTCTTACCATTCCAGCCATGGGGAAAGTCTGAAGAGTGGGCTTCCCCACTCCCAGGTGCCAGGAAGTTAGGTGTCCCAGCATCCTGTCATCAGGGCCTGTGTCACTCTGGTCATTGCCTTTGCTGGTGACAAGGTGGCATCTGAAATGTTCACTGCTGTTCCCAACAGCTGGATACTGGGCTCAGCACTGGGAAGGTGTTTGTTCAGAATCATTGACTGTGCCACCTGCCTGTAACCTGCCTTGGAAGTAGAAACAGGAAATGGACTCTTGCTGGTGCCTGCACCTGCCATGAAGAGTCAGCTGGGAGAAGAGAATTACATCATCTGGAGTTCTTGGGTGGCAAGCAGTGACATCCGATCTCGGGGACTTAGCATGGAAGGAATGTACTGGATGGTTATGGGGTATTCCTAGAGTAGAAGCACTTCTGTGGGATGGTTCCTTCTGACAGGGTGGTCCAAGGAAGCTCAGGGCGTGCACGCATAGCTGCCAGCACTTCAGGAACTGCCTCATCAAGCTCTCTGGACTCCGCTTTTTTGTCCTTGGATCACTTGACTCAAGAACTGCAAGAAGCAAGGTCTGATTGGCTTTGGTTGGTGTCAGTCACTCACCTCTTGAGTAGAGGAGGGCGGGGGAGCTGATGGGCAGCGTCAGCCAGGCAGCCTGCATTAGTGGCTGGGGGAGTCTCATGGAGGAAGAGAGGCTGCCCTTTGCGGAAGCAGAGCCTCTCTGAGGGGGAGGTCTGTGTGCTGTGCACTGCAGATCAGACACTGTCCCCAACCTTTCTTTTTGGCCTTGGCAGATGCCTTGCTAGGCTGCCCTCCCCAGTTCTAGTTCTTAGTTACTTCCAAGTAAGTGTCTCATGACCTGTCCATCCACGCCTGGCACTCAGGGTGAGAAGGGACTTTTTTTATAAACACTTTTATTTAGTGATTTATAATAATAATTATAATAATAATTTATAATTTCCCAAAGTACAGTTTATGGATTACAATGGCTTCCCCCCCCATAACTTCCCTCCCACCCGCACCCCTCCCATCTCCCACCCCCCTCCCCTTCCATTCACATCAAGATTCATTTTCAATTCTCTTTATGTACAGAAGATCAATTTAGTATATATTAAGTAAAGATTTCATCAGTTTGCACCCACACAGAAACACAAAGTGTAAAATACCGTTTCAGTACTAGTTATAGCATTAATTCACATTGGACAACACATTAAGGACAGAGATCCCACATGAGGAGTAAGTACACAGTGACTCCTGTTGTTGACTTAACAATTTGACACTCTTGTTTATGGCGTCAGTAATCTCCCTAGGCTCTAGTCATGAATTTCCAAGGCTATGGAAGCCTCTTGAGTTCGCTGACTTCGATCTTATTTAGACAAGGTCATAGTCAAAGTGGAAGTTCTCTCCTCCAAGAAGGGACTTCTGAGTGCTTGGCGTCACTAGCCTCTACTAGGCCACGCCTGTCCATCTTGGTTAAGTCTCCATCTTCCCAAATGGGAAACAGTCACTGGTTTTCAAAATCTGGCTTCAGCAGTAAACATATAGTAACAATGACTTTTATTGTTTAACCCAGGAGCCAGCTACTGTGCTACGTGGTCTTCGTGTGTTAATCCAGTGCAGCCTTGTTTTACCTATGGTGCAGGTTATGACACTGACATTTAGATGCTAATTAACCAGGAGCCAATATCTGCTGGGGAACTGGAGCTCAGTTCCATGTCTGACAGGCTTGGAGCCCTCAGTCTCACCACACGGTGCTCTCTCCATCTCAGGGCAGCAAGGCCTTGGAAGTCTGCTCAGCGTCTTCAGCTGTGTCTTAGACGTGGGGTTGTAGGATTTGTGAATGCAGTTGGCCTAGTGCCATGCAGTTTGCAGGAGACCTGAGATTTCCGTTGTCATATTTAATTCTGTTAACATATTTGGCAGCAGTGTTCTTTCCCTGTCTGAGAGACAAGGGGACTCAGAAGTCTGAATGCGGCCTCAGAATTCATTGGGTTCTAACACTTGATGTCCTAAGCAAGGTAGCTCAATGAGAGCTCCGAGTGGAGCTGTTTTCTCAAATGCCAGGTGTTTACTGGCCATCTGGATGAATTAGAGCATTTTTATGACTTTTAAAAAATTTTTTAAATTTTATTTTTTATAAATTCATTTTTATGTCTTACTCTGTGTGGAAGGCCCTCATTTTGGTGTTATGTATCTATCTATAAGAACCTCCTGGTAATAAAACATCCTATTCTGTGTGAAAAGATCAAACTAACAAATTGTAAGTTTTGTTTTTTTACTTAGTAAACTAAGAAAGTCATGCCATTTGCAACTTGCCTTGTGCCAGTTTTGGGGGTGAAATTTCGAAGGGTTACCAGCTTGCAAAATACAAATTGTAAACCACTGTCAAATCCTCATCTGCTCAAGGCACAGTAAATATGTGTGTCAGTAAGACATCAGTCTAAGAACGTGATGCTAGGCCGGCGCCGCAGCTCACTAGGCTAATCCTCCACCTTGTGGCGCTGGCATACCGGGTTCTAGTCCCGGTCAGGGCGCCGGATTCTGTCCCAGTTGCCCCTCTTCCAGGCCAGCTCTCTACTGTGGCCAGGGAATGCAGTGGAGGATGGCCCAAGTGCTTGGGCCCTGCACCCCATGGGAGACCAGGATAAGTGCCTGGCTCCTCTCTCTCGCTGTCCACTCTGCCTGTCAAAAAAACAAAAACAAAAACAAAAACAAAAACAAAACAAAAAAACGTGATGCTGAGTAACCTACATCTCAAACAGATCAGCAATCAGGAGGCAGAAGAGTGTAGGAATATTTGTCGGTTTACTACTTCTGAGTACCAAATCTGTCTTTTCCTTTTTAGCTGTTCTGGTGAGAGTATACTGTGAAGTCGTGTTCACACCATACTTCTGCCAGAGTGGCTAAGATGAGTTTTCTTTTATCTGTTGGTGTTACAGAATTACCCTAAAACACTGTTCCTGCCAGAAATGCAGTATAAATGCTGAATTTTTCCTCTTCATCACCATCTTTAAAGCACAGAGAGGGTATTATGGTTATCTCGGATGACAGAAGATGAGTTTAAGTTGTATTTTGTTGCCTCCCCCCCTTAAGGATTTTGTTTATTTATTTGAGAGAGTTACAACCATAGAGAGAGGGAAAGACAGAGAGAAAGATCTTCCATCCACTGGTTCACTCCTCACATGGCTGCAGCAGCCTGAGCTACGCCAGTCCAAAGCTGGGAGCCAGGAGCCAGGAGCTTCTTCTGGGTCTCCCACACAGGTGCAGGGGCCCAAGCACTTGGACCATCTCCCACTGTTTTCCCAGGCCATAAGCAGGGAACTGGATTGGAGGAGGAACAGCTGGACATGAACCGGTGCCCACATGGTATGCTGGTGCCATAGGCAGAGGCTTAGCCTACTAGCCACAGTACTGGCCCCAGTCCCCTTCTTGTGGATCAATAAGGACTCATGGATTTTTATAACTTATATTTATTATATTTATGTATTTATGTATTTTAAATTTTTTTCTTTTTTTTTAAGCCTTGCAGAATGCAAGGCCTCAAAAAATTGGGTAATGACTCAGAATTGTTCCTCTCCATGGAAATCTTTAGTAAAAGGCGAAAGATTTATATGATCTGAAGAGAAAGCAGAGTATGTATTTTTAATTTTTATACATTTTCTAAGCCATTTTTACTTTTGGTGTTCACTTCTTCCTAACATTAGCCACTGAGCACCCTTTCAAGGTGGCTCATATATTCTCTGGACATGAATCTGTAGCCCATCCACTGTTTCGTTGATTTGGGGAACAGCATGGCTTAGATTGAATTTGTCTTCTTGTGCACAGTGAACGGTTGTCTAAGATTAATTCTGAAAGTAAGAATTGTTGAGTTATGTGTATTTATTTTTAAAAGATTTTAAAATTTTATTTGAAAAGCAGAATGACAGAGAGAGAGAGAGATATACATAGAGATCGTCCATCTGTTAGTTCACTTCCCAAATAGTCACAACAGCTGGGACTGGGCTGGGCCTAAGCCAGAAGCCAGGAGCTGCATCCTGGACACTCACAGGGGTGGGGGAGCATCTTCCACTGCTCTCCTGGGCACGTTAGCAGGAAGCCGGGTTGGAAGCCGAGAGCTGGGATTTAAACCGACACTCTGATATGGAACACTGATGTCTAAAGTGGCAGCTTAACCCGCTGTGCCACCATGTCTACCCTAGATTACGTACACTTAATGTTTTGGAAGAAAATGTCAAATTGCCTTTCAAATTATAGAACCAATTGACCCTCCTCCTTGTACTGTGGCAATACCAGGTCTTCCTTCGCTTTTGCTAGCTCTTGAGATTATTCAGCTTTGGTAATGTCTCCAGGAAGGTAAGTGGAAATAGTACTTGATTGCTCTTTTGATTTCCTCTTCTCTGTTACTATTGATGTTGAGCACTTTTAAAAGGATTTATTTATTTATTTGAAAGGCAGAGTTACAGAGAGAGAGAGGGTGAGAGAAAGGTCTTCCATCGGCTGGTTTATTCCCTAAATGGCCATAATGGCCAGGGCTGGACCAGACTGGAAACAGGAGCCAGGAGCTTCTTCCAGGTCTCCCATGTGGGTGCAGGGGTCCATGTACTTGGGTCATCTTCTGCTGTTTTCGCAGGTGCATCATCAGGGAGCTGAACTGGAAGTGGAACAGATGGTACTCTAACCAGCACCCGCATGGGATGCTGGCACTGCAGGCTGTAGCTTTAACCTACTGTGCCACAGCGCTGGCCCCAAACACATTGTTGTCTATCTTTATTTGTCATTTTCAAATTTTACTCTTTATTTGTGTCCAAGTTTATTTATCCATTTTCAAATGGACATCTCTTGTGGATTTTTGAAAAACCTGCCCACAAAATCAATTCAAGCAATTCAAATGCAGAATTTTGATGAGTAGCAGCTCCCAGGGAGAGCGTGTTCTCCGTGGCTTCCACTGGGTGTCACTGTGGGCCTGCAGAAGATAGAGTCACTGGGTGAAGGGGAAGGAAGCTCAGACTGAGTCGTAGCTACTGCCTGGCCTTCCTCCTGAATGGTCTTAAAGCACTCAGGAGGTGACATCAGTCACTGGCAAGCCAATCTCTTGTGCATAAATATCTTTGTTGGGTGAGACTTAGATGAGAGTCCAATCAAGCTGTGGGTATTGTGGCACAGCCCTTAAGGCTGCCGCTTTGGGAGTGCTGGGATGGACTCTCACACCTCTCATCCAGCTCTCTGCTAGTTCTCCTCGGAGGCAGCAGAAGATGGCCAAGTGCTTGGACCCCTGCCACCCACGTGGGAGACCCCAGTGGAGTTCCTGGCTCCTGGCTTCAGCCTGGCCCAGCCCTGGCTATTGTGGGCATTTGGAGGAATGAGCCAGCAGATGGAAGATCTCTCTCTCTCTTTCTCTCTGTCACTCTGCCTTTCTAATAAATAAATGAATAAGCAATAAATAAACAAAACTAAAGAAAAGGCAGTTCAGGTGGCAGTGTGGCCCTCTCTAGGCTCCTGAAAAATGCACTTTTCATTTTCAATGAGACTGCTGCCTAGAGGAAGGAAAACCAGCCATGGTCCAAGGCCTTCTGAGCGATGTGCACGGAGCTTGAGCCTCTTGCCTGGTGGATGATGAAATGCCTCCTGCGGGGCCTACAGTGTGCATTTGCGGTTTCGAAAGACCAGGGCACAGCTTGCGATGTGATGTTTCTCTTTCTACCTACAAGCTGTCCATTACAGCCTGCCTGGGCCTGGATTTTGTTCCTTTGATGCTAACTGATGAGGAAACCACTAGGTGACTTATATGTATTAAAACCTGACCATTCATAGGCATTTATATCTGTTTCTGTAAACTGTGTTGACTCTAATGTGTGGTCTATTTCACACCCACTCAGCAAACTCCAGTGTCAAGAAAAGCACCCAACCAGACCCTCAGAATCTTCCTCTGTTCCTTTTTGCAGTGACCCCTCCCCTAGTCCTACCTAAAGTGACCACCATCCTGACTTCACTCCATAGACTGGGTTAGCCTGTCTCTAGCATTGCATCAGTTAGCCCGTCTGGGGTTGCTATATTGATGGGCTCAAATGGTGTGTATGCTTCTGAGTCTGGTCTCCTTCCAATATTAAGTTTGTGAGATTCACCCATGTGGCTGAGAACTGTGATTTCTTTCCAGTGTGCTGTGGTATTCCATTGTGTGGATGTGCAGTGGTCTCTTCTGTTGCTGAGACGTGCTTGGGAAGGTCTCCGTTTTTGGCCGTGGTCAGTAGTACTGCTGTAGATACCCCAGTGCCTGCTCTGGGGAAGGGGGATGCTATTCCTGGGTCCTGGGGAAGCATGCGCTCAGCTGTGGCAGGTGCAGCCAGGTGCTGTGCTCCAGTGACACTGTGTCCGTTGACACGCACACCAGCGCATTGAGAGTCCCAGGTGCTCCCCGACCTCGGAAGCCCTTGGCATTTACCATCTCCTTCCTCTAATCAGAGTGTATCATCAGAACCACAGCCCCAGCTCAATCCTCTTGAAACCACGGCGCTCTGTCCACACATGTGATTCCTGGAGTCCCACTGAGCCCAGAGGGCACACATTGTAGTGGCTAACTGCAGACCATTCTGTGGAGAGTACAGTGTAAGGCCTCTTTGTTTGCTTATTTATGAATTTATGCACAATCAACGGTTATGTGGCTCATGGGTCTGAGGCTGCAGATCCTAAGAGCAAGGTGCTGAGGGCCTGTTTGTTAAGATCCGTTTATTAGCGTGAGGATGTTGTGGTTTCATTTCCCTGCTGACTCGAGGAACCAGAGACCCGGCATTTGAAAAAGAAAGCAGAGGTGAGATGGGGAAAAGAATTACTAGGGCTTTAAACAATCATTTGTTCAAGCAGTGCTATTCAGGAAAACATGTAAGTGAAATTTTATTCTGTTGGGATACTTTTTTTAAAAAAGATTTATTTATTATTTGAAAGAGAGAGAGAGAGAGAGAGAGAAAGAGAAAGAGAGAGAGAGAGAGAGCTTCTTTCTGTTTATTTACTCCTCAAATGTGTGCAACAGCCAGGGCTGAGTCAGACTGAAGCCAGGAGCCAGGAACTTCCTCCTGGTCTCTCACATGAGTGCAGGGTCCAAGCACTGGGGCATCTTCTGCTCTCCCAGGTGCATTATCAGGGAGCTGGATTGGAAGTGGAGCAGCTGGGACTTGAACTGGCACCCACATGGGATGCCAGTGTTGTAGGCAGTGGCTTAACCCCTATGTTACGATGCCAGCCTCGGGATACATTTTTTAAATCATCTATTCCCCCTCTTCCAGATTAGTGGAGAAAAAGAAAATAAACTCAGTATGAGTTTCTTTCTTCCTTAATTTTCAAAATGATACTTTTAAAAAAATTCTAATTATTAAAAATCCATGTCTATTATAAAATTTCAGGTAGTACAGTATAATAGACTCCTGAGAAATGTTTCCCGAAATGTCATGAACAGTGGTGTAATGCAATCACCAGTTGGCTCTCTGCTTTAGGAGGAGGGCAGTGTAGAGGGAGTGGGCAAGGCATAAAAGGTGGGTGACCCTGTCTCAAGCAGCTCCAGGCTGGGAAGCGGAGAGGGAGAGGAAGGGCTCAGCATCCCTGGGATTCTCTTGGTTCTGGTGGACTGGACCAGGCTGGTGAAGTGCATGCCAGCTAACAAGGAGATTCCTAATCCTAGCAGAACAAGATGCTGCTAAACCCAAAATGGTCCCTGGTGCCAGTGCAACCAGACCTGCTCCTGCCGCCAGGTGGCAGCAGAGCCGGATGGTTTTGGACCTGAAAGCTGGCCATAGACTCCCTGCTGTGCTGGGTCTCTACATTTACTGTGTGGTCAACTCAGGCTTGCATTTTGTATACTTGGATGTTGGGATCCCACATATTACACGAGAGCAGGGTTTGAACCTATTAATCAGAACGTGTCGTCAGAAACGTAGCCCCCGCTTTATCCGCATGAAGCCACAGTGCCCTGTCTGCGAGCCCGATTCCAGGAGTCTCACTGAGCCCAGAGGGCACAGGCTTTAGTGGCTGACTCTAGGGAGAGAGCTCTCTAGAGAGAACTGGGGGAGAGGACCAGTGGGACGTTGCCAGCATCCCACGTGCGACGAGCCCTTCCTTGGGTGGGAAAGGGTAGGTGCCAGGAAGGGACTCAGCACGTGTGATGTGAAGCAGAGCCCACCTTCCAGGAGCTTGCATGTCACTGGGGACAGAGGATGGCTGTAGAAAATGCAGCCAGGATGTGGCTTTGTTGCTTCAGTGCTGAGAACGCCGGGGACACTCAGTTGTGAGGGCTGGGGTGTTTTCAAGGCATCTCGGTGACTATGCAGTCCTATGTTTTGGGTACAGCCTGGTGCACACACCCTTGGACCACAAGTGGCCATACAGGGTAGGGTCCACAAAACCCCAGGTTTGGCTGACAGCTGGCTTTTTTGGTTTTGTTTTTTATTTATCAATGGCTCAATCACACTGAAGCAGGCAGCTTCCTTAGTCCCTCCTGGGTTCCTTCAGGACCGTTCCCCTGGATTTGCAGTGTTTCTCAAAGTCCTCAGGAGGCTCTAGGAGCTGTGTCTGTAGCCCCAGTAAACCCAGGTCCTTCTGTAGCTTGACTGAGGCATAGAATGGAACTGTAGAAGCATAGTCCAGACCAAACTGAGACACTAACATGTAAAGTGTTCCTAGAGGAGAATAAACATGGTTTAATCTATGGCTTACGTGCAGTAAGGCTTCCAGAATGTTCTTTCTTTTTAAAAAAGGTTTATTTTACTTATTTGAAAGAGTTACAGAAAGAGGGAGGGAAGGAGGGAGGAAGGGATGGAGGGAGGGAGGGAGGGAAGGGGAGAGAGAGAGGGAGAGAGAGAGATCTTCCATCTACTGGTTTACTCCTCAAAAGGCTGCAATGCCAGGACTGGACCAGGCCGATTGCAGAAACCAGGAGTTTCATCCAGGTCTCCCATGTGGATGCAGGGGCCTAAGCACTTGGGCCATGTTCCGCTGCTTTCCCAGGTGCATTATCAGGGAGCTGGATTGGAAGTGGAGCAACCAGGACTTGAACTGGTGCCCCTGTGGGATGACAGAGTTGTAGACGGCAGCTTTACCCACTATGCCACGACACTTGCCCCCAGAATTCTTTCTTATGCTCCATCTTTGTCTTCCTCACCTTCCTAATGGCTTCTCAAGTGTCTCTCAAAGGTCACCCCCCCCGATGCTGTCCCTCTGGCCAATCTTGGTTCTTCCCCCAGCCTGACTCTTCTCTCTCCAGATGGCCTCAGGATAATGTCCAGCCCTGTCTCCTTCCTTTGGGGTGCCTAGGAGAATGATGGGAATGCAGACTGCAAGCGGACCCTTTCGGTAGTGTCACTGAAGAGAAGTGATGATGCTGACCTAAACTTCCTGAACTGTGATGGCACCGAGGCTGGACCAGAGGTGCCCCAGGATGGAAATGGCTTCTGCGCCGAGTGCCGGTGCAGCTGCCCTCTGAAGTTCTGGGATTGGTCCTCATGGGTTGCTGCTGCCTGATGTACCATGGCTCCTTGAGGCGTCCTAAGCACCGTTTTTTAAGGAAGGAAGAAAAACTGTTGAGGTGCATCTGTCATAGTGCATGGAGGGGCCCGGAGCGTCAGGGGTTCATGCATGCTCGTTTTGGTGTCATTGTGAGCACTGGCGCTGGTCTCTGTGGGGAGCAACCCGGACTAGACTAAGTTACTGGAATTAAGACTTATTCTATGCATCTGCTCTCCCACAATATGGCGCTGAGAAGGGAGAAGCAGCTTCTACACAGCTGCCTCCAGTTCAACCAATAAACTGTAAAACCTGCTCCTGATTGGAGGAGAGCAGCGTACTCGGCGTGTGGGTAGCAGAGTTGGGATTGGTGGAAGAGGACTATAAAGGAGGAGAGAGACAACATGCACCAGGAACATCTAAGGGGAACATCTGAGGGAACACCTGTGCAGCCCCCGAGAGAGCCGGCCGGCGGTGTGCCGCTCCCCTGCGGAAGTGGGGAAAGTGGCCAGGGGGAACTGCCCTTCCACGGAGGTGGAAAGGTCGGCAGCCAACCCGGGAAGAACCAGCAGCAAACCCGGGGAGGGCCGAGCAGACAAAAGAACAGCGCAGGGTCCTGTGTCGCTCCTCCACGAAGACGGGGAGCGACAGGTCTCCCTGAGGTCCTCACTGGAGGGCGAAGTCTGTGAGGAAGCACAGCCTTTTCTCTGTCTTAGCACAGAGCTCCCTACACCACTGTCGAATGGTAAGGACAAAGGGGCTCTGAGGACGCTGCCCACTCAGGGGAATTCCTACTCAGGCCATCGAGAAAGATGCACGGGTACACGGTGGTCAGGTGGCACTCACCATGGGAGAGGGACAGGGCTGGAGAAGGGGGGTGGAGCCAGCTGGGGGTAGGGAGTGACACAGGTTGGTGCATCAGGATGTGGTGAGCAGACCAATTTGACTGCAATCATGGAAGCTGCGAAGGTCAGTGGTGTTTGACCTTGAGTGCGAAGGTAATGGTCATGGGTCCTGTCCTGAGGGCCTCGGGGACCACTGCTGTTCTGTGCATAGATAGGAGGCAGGAGCAAAGCAATTCTTGGCAAGAGAAGTGTCTTCCTGAGGCACATGGCAGCAGCATGAGAGGAGGGGCAGCACCCAGGGCTTGGGGCTGGAAGCTCACCTGGCCTCAGATGTTCACTGTAAGTGTGGTGTGGCTCAGTTTCCTCATCCACGGAATGGGGGTGCTCTGAGTGCTCGCCTCGCAGTTCCAGTAGATTAGGTGGCAGTAAACGTTATGCAATGCTTGGAGCAGTACCTGACTTGTGCTGTCTTCCTGATAACTGTTCACTGCCATTTATGCATCAAATGGACAAAAGGAAGATTATCCCCTTCCTCACCCCCATTATAGTCCTTGTCTCGGGCTGGCGTTGGTTTTCTCCTTTCACTATCTGTTTGTCAGGAGCACTTTCTTGTCCTCATACTCAGAATACAGGCTGTGTTTTCTAACCTCAGCCAAATCAGCAGGAGAAGGGAAATTGCTCCTGGATTTCAGATCTGTTACAGGCATCCCTGTCACTTCCACCTGCACCAGTGAGGGGGCGCCCACCACACACAGCTTCGGCCTGAAGCTTGGTTCCTTCTCTCCTGAGCATTTATTTTCTCTACCACTGTCTGTGTTTTCTCAGGCTTCCGACACAAAATACCACAGGCTGGGGCTTAAACGACAGAAACGTCACTTATCACAGGCTGGGGGCTACAAGCCCAGGATGAAGGGCTCAGTAGGGTTGATGTCTGCCGAGCCCACCCTGCTTGTGGTGACAGCCTTCTCGTGGTGTGGCACCATGTGCACTCCTTCTCACAGTGTGACCTTGTGTGTACTCATTCTATGGCCCCGTAGCACGCTTTCTCATGGTGTGACCCCGTGTGCACTCCTTCTCACGGTGTGACCCCATGTGCACTCCTTCTCATGGTGTGGCCCCATGTCCACTCCTTCTCACGGTGTGACCCCGTGTGCACTCCTTCTCACGGTGTGGCCCCGTGTGCACTCCTTCTCACGGTGTGGCCCCATGTGCACTCCTTCTCATGGTGTGGCCCCGTGTCCACTCCTTCTCACGGTGTGACCCCATGTGCACTCCTTCTCACAGTGTGACCTCGTGTGTACTCCTTCTCAGTGTGACCCCGTGTGCACTCCTTCTCACGGTGTGACCCCGTGTGTACTCCTTCTCACGGTGTGGCCCCGTGTGCACTCCTTCTCACGGTGTGACTCGTGTGTACTCCTTCTCACGGTGTGACCCCATGTGTACTCCTTCTCACGGTGTGACACCATGTGCACTCCTCATGGTGTGACTCCGTGTGCACTCCTTCTCACAGTGTGACCTCGTGTGTACTCATTCTCGTGGTGTGGCCCCGTAGCACGCTTTCTCACAGTGTGACTCATGTGCACTCCTTCTCACAGTGTGACCCCGTGTGTACTCCTCAAAGTGTGACCCCATGTGCACTCCTTCTCACAATGTGACTCGTGTGCACTCCTTCTCACGGTGTGACCCCGTGTGCACTCCTTCTCATGGTGTGGCCCCGTGTGCACTCCTTCTCACGGTGTGACCCTGTGTGTATTCCTTCTCATGGTGTGGCCCCGTGTGTACTCATTCTCATGGTGTGGCCCCGTGTGCACTCCTTCTCACAGTGTGGCCCTGTGTACACTCCTTCTCATGGTGTGACCCCGTGTGCACTCCTTCTCATGGTGTGACCCTGTGTGCACTCCTTCTCATGGTGTGACCCTGTGTGCACTCCTTCTCATGGTGTGACCTTGTGTGCACTCCTTCTCACAGTGTGACCCTGTGTACACTCCTTCTCACGGTGTGACCCTGTGTGTACTCCTTCTCACGGTGTGACCCCGTGTGCACTCCTTCTCACGGTGTGACCCCGTGTGCACTCCTTCTCACGGTGTGACCCCGTGTGCACTCCTTCTCACGGTGTGACCCCGTGTGCACTCCTTCTCACGGTGTGACCCCGTGTGCACTCCTTCTCACGGTGTGACCCCGTGTGCACTCCTTCTCATGGTGTGACCCCGTGTGCACTCCTTCTCACGGTGTGACCCTGTGTACACTCCTTTTCACGGTGTGGCCCCATGGGTACTCCTTCTCAGTGTGACCCCGTGTGCACTCCTTCTCATGGTGTGACCCTGCGTGTACTCCTTCTCACGGTGTGCCCTGTGTGCACTCCTTCTCACGGTGTGACCCCGTGTGCACTCCTTCTCACGGTGTGCCCTGTGTGCACTCCTTCTCACGGTGTGACCCTGTGTACACTCCTTTTCACGGTGTGGCCCCATGGGTACTCCTTCTCATGGTGTGACTCCGTGTTTACTCCTTCTCACAGTGTGACCTTGTGTGCACTCCTTCTCACGGTGTGACCCTGTGTGCACTCCTTCTCATGGTATGACCTTGTGTGCACTCCTTCTCACGGTGTGACCCTGTGTGCACTCCTTCTCACGGTGTGGCCCCATGGGTACTCCTTCTCATGGTGTGACTCGTGTGCACTCCTTCTCACAGTGTGACCTTGTGTGCATGCCTTCTCATGGTGTGCACACCTCCATGTTGCTCCATCTTCTGTTAAGCACACCATGCCTACTGGATTGCTACCCCACCTTGATGACTTCAACCTTTTTTTTTTTTAAAGACTTATTTATTTATTTGAAAGTCAGAGTTACACAGAGAGAGGAGAGGCAGAGAAAGAGAGAGAGAGAGAGAGAGAGAGAGAGAGAGAGGTCTTCCATCTGGTGGTTCACTCCTCCACAATGGCTGGAGCTGCGCTGATCCGAAGCCAGGAGCCAGGAGCTTCTTCTGGGTCTCCCATGTGGGTGCAGGGGCCCAAGGACTTGGGTCATCTTCTACTGCTTTCCCAGGCCATAGCAGAGAGCTGGACAGGAAGTGGAGCAGCCAGGTCTCGAACCGGCGCCCATATGGGATGCTGATGCTTCAAGCCAGGGCATTAATCCACTGCACCACAGCGCTGGCCCCGACTTCTTTAACCTTAATTTCCTCTTCAAAGGCCCCAATTCCACACAAAGTCCCAGTGGGGCTAGGGCTTCAAAAGATGAATTTTGGAGTGGGTAGGGACAATTCAGTCCACAATAAGCATTCATTTTTTGCGCCTTCTATCCTGGGGGCTTTGTAATCATTTGTGTGCTCACCGAGAGTAACTGAGGTCATTGCAAGAGATTAGGTAATTATTGGACAGGTCAGCTCGCTCCCTCCCATCATGGTTGGCAGAGTCTGTTTCCCTGCCCCCTGACTTTGCTTAGGGAGGTTGGCAGATGTGAGCAGAGCCACGCTTCTGTGGCTGGGGTCCCCATCTTCTGTGCACCTTTCTCAAGGAGCAGAGCATACTGGGGCAGCTATACGTGCGTGGAGGGTGAGATGCCCGTGGCTCAGGCCTGACCCATGCTGCAGCCTGCAACCAAGCCCAGCAAGGGTGAGAGACAAAGGCTTCTCCTTGGGTGTCCCTGAGTTTGGGAGTGGTTTGTCTTGCAGCAGTATTAGGATTCCAGCTGCCTAACGTAATCCGAAGTACTTACTTTATTCTTACCTTGTGCCAGAACCAGAGCTTAACCAATTCTGTGCAGTGTCTCATTTGATCTCCGTAAGATCCCTGGGATGTAGTCCCACTTAGATGACGAAATGGAGACTCTGAGAGGTGAAGTGGCATGTGAGGGCAATGCAGCGCCATTCTAGTGCCCATGCCATGTGCCCTCTACGTGAGCCTTAGGAGAACAGAGCAGTCACTTGTTTTTCCCCAGGCTGAGACTGGACTTTGCAGGCTCTGCCTTACCTTTTAGTGAATTTCTCTACAAGGTAGAGAGCTACCATTTGTAGCATCTTTCCAAACTGCTCTGGGTTGGGGCGTGCAAATCTGGTGGCTCCTTTTAAATTATCCGGATCAAGCTCCATAGGATGGTGTTCATTCTGGGAGGCCACAGCCTGCCAGCTTTGTCTATGGTGTGAGCTTGTTTGCTCTCAGGGGTGAGTCTTGGTCCTCAGCAGTTCCCTCACGCTTGTTTCCTGTTCCTTGCCGACCCAGCAGACCGCACAGCACTTCTGTGTCTCTGGTCCATGCCACTGCTTCTCTCTTGCCCTTTTCCTACCTGTTTGGTGACTCTTGGTTTGGGGGCATATGGTCGAACCGATTCATAGAAGATTTTGAGAATCACAAGTGTGGTGATTAAAGGACAGTGCAATTAACTTCTGCCGACTAATTGAAAGCCTTCATTTAGAAGGAGCAGTCAAGTGCCTCCTCGCTTCAATGGTGTTCCTCACATAAAACAGCTCTCATGAAAAGATTCTCGGATGTGCAGCAGGCTTTGGGAAAAGAAGGAAGTTGACACTCTCTCTCTCTCTCTCTCTCTCTGTCTCTGTCTCTGTCTCTCTCTCCCCCCTCTCCTATCCCTGGAGTTACACCACTTCCTGCTGGCCGGGCATCTACTGCTGCCTTTTCCGGAGCTGCATGGGAGATGATAAGCTGCACTCCTCTCTGCCTAGGCCCAGTGGGTAGGACTTTCTACCCGCAGGCTCCAGGGCTGCTCACATGACTCAGGCCTGTCCAATCAAATGACCGTTCTTCCTGATCGCAGGAAGTGGCTGGTTCCAGGTTAGCAGGATTCTTCAAGGCACCCATGAAACGCAGTCTGCAACTTCTGCTGGAATTCAGAGCAGAAAACTCCGTTTCAACTGGGAATGCGGAGCTGCTAGGGCAACTGCCTGGACCTCCTGCCCCTGGAAAGGGAAAACACACGCCTGAGAACAAAGCCAGCACCTGTGAAAGCAGGGTCAAGGGGTCGATGACTCTGGGACCACTTGGGGGCCCGGATCCCTCTCTGCCTGAACGAGCCTCTGTGCATGGACTTTGCAGTTGTGTGTGCCGTGTGCTTAATGTTCCTGCTTCCCCTCCTAGCCCAGACTGGGTTTCTCTTCCTTTTTTTTTTTTTTTTTTTTTGACAGACAGAGTTAGACAGTGAGAGAGAGAGAAAGGTCTTCCTTCCATTGGTTCACCCCCCAAATGGCCACTACAGCTGGCGCACTGCGCCGATCTGAAACCAGGAGCCAGGTGCTTCCTCCTGGTCTCCCATGCGGGTGCAGGGCCCAAGCACTTGGGCTATCCTCCACTGCCCTCCCGGACCACAGCAGAGAGCTGGACTGGAAGAGGAGCACCGGGACAGAATCCGGTGCCTCAACTGGGACTAGAACCTGGGGTACCGGGACTAGAACCTGGGGTACCGGGACTAGAACCTGGGGTACCGGTGCTGCAGGCGGAGGATTAGCCTAGTGAGCTGCAGTGCTGGCCCCCAGATTGGGTTTCAGTTCCCATAGGTGAAGAGCAATCACAGACCAGAGGGTCGACTTTGAGTAACGACAAGGAACAGACTGTCACCATCACCAGAGGGTGCATGGTGAGGCCCAGCCCTTGAGCGGAGGACAGGCGGGTCTAGGAATGTGCAGGGCACAGACGGGTGCCGCGGGGCTTCCCGGCAGGCCTCAGCAATGCCTACAGCGATTCACCCTTCACGAGGCGTCACTGAGGGCAGCGGCAAGGACACACTGTCCTGGACATTCCTTCCTGGACTCTGCACCGTGACCTGCGACAGGACCTTGTGCAGTGGAAGTCAGTCCCATTCCCTCCAGGGGTTATGCCGTGGTGCTTTCTGGACCTCGGAATTCACCTACCCGTACCCCCCCCCCCCCCCGTGTAAAATGGACATGGTGGCACTTTCACTCTGTGCTTAGCTCCGTGTTTGGTACTGAGCAACGTTGGCTGCCCATCCTAGTACTAACTGCTGTGTTTAATGGAGATTCGGGATAGTCAGCAGTGATGTAGTTACAGCATGAGGAGTTTTTAGTAAAGAGAGAGTTAGTTCCATCAGTATGCTTCTGTTAACCCCTTGCTCACTCAGACTCCTAACAAGGGAGCTCAGTTCACATTCTGGGATGATCATGACAATCAGCAAGTGCTCACTGAATCCCAGCCCTGGCCCAGAGCTTCAGCTTTGGAGCTGCGGCTGAGAATGGTTCTAGTTTCCACCAGGGGGCGCCAGCTGCAAAGAGACCATTTCAGCGGGTGGCCACAGGGATTCTTGAGGCCAGGAGCACGTGGGTGATGCAAAAACTGAGGGCTAAGAGCAGCCGGCCAGCCGTCCGCAGCCCATTTCCTGCAGGCTAACTTGGAACTTCAGCTGCCGATCCAGATTTTGGTTTAGTCTTTGCCAGAACCCCACATGGGAGATACGGTTATTTTCTCCGTTTCACAGTAAGAGCAGGGGCTGTGTAATGTTTTTGAGGTGACGGCCAGCAAGTGACAGGTGAGACTGACGAAAGGTGAGCTGTCTCGGTAGCCTGACCACTGGGCTGTGTGGTCGTGGGTGTCTTGGAAGCCTGACCACTGGGCTGTGTGGTCGTGGGTGTCTTGGTAGCCTGACCACTGGGCTGTGTGGTCGTGGGTGTCTCGGAAGCCTGACCACTGGGCTATGTGGTCGTGGGTGTCTCGGAAGCCTGACCACTGGGCTATGTGGTCGTGGGTGTCTCGGAAGCCTGACCACTGGGCTATGTGGTCGTGGGTGTCTTGGAAGCCTGACCACTGGGCTGTGTGGTCGTGGGTGTCTCGGAAGCCTGACCACTGGGGTACGTATTCTTCGGTGTCTCGGTAGCCTGACCACTGGGCTATGTGGTCGTGGGTGTCTCGGTAGCCTGACCACTGGGCTGTGTGGTCGTGGGTGTCTCGGTAGCCTGACCACTGGGCTATGTGGTCGTGGGTGTCTCGGAAGCCTGACCACTGGGGTACGTATTCTTCGGTGTCTCGGTAGCCTGACCACTGGGCTGTTGGTCGTGGGTGTCTCGGAAGCCTGACCACTGGGCTGTGTGGTCGTGGGTGTCTCGGAAGCCTGACCACTGGGGTACGTATTCTTCGGTGTCTCGGTAGCCTGACCACTGGGCTGTGTGGTCATCGTGTTTCCCTGCTTCAGCCTCTGCTTCCCGAGACGGCTGATTTCTTCTGGCAGGATGCATGCACGCTGTCCTCGCAAGGCAGTAAAAGAAAGTTCTCAACTGTTTCCTGGTTCCCCTCTCATAGTGGCTGACAATTGGATGAGCAAAGGCACCTTCAACTCAGGAGGTAAGTTAGTGAAATTCTTAGGTTCGCAGGATTCAGGGCCAGACTGCCTGAGTTCAAATTCCAGCCTCCCTGCTTGTACCCAATATGACTCTGCCCTACTTTCTCCATCTCTCTAAGCCTCAACTTACTGATCTGTAAAGTGGAGCTCCTAAACACAACTACAAGGGTCCTTCAAAAAGTTCATGGGCAAATAGAATGAAAAGATAAGTTAACTTTGCTGTAAAACATGTTTTAAATCCATCCCTAGGTTTTTCATAATCTGCATTTTCTGTGAACTTTTTGGAGACTCCTTTGAAATCTACAGAGGGCGTGAAGGGCATTGAATGAAGTAGTGGATCTTGTTTGACATACAACAAATGCTCAGTTGCGGTGGTTAGCTCTTTTTTTTCCTTTAAATATTTATTTATTTGAAAGTCAGAGTTGGCATGAGAGAGAGAGAGAGTGAGATAGATAGATCGATCTTCCTTCTGCTAGGTCATTCTCCAAATGAGCATAACAGGGGCTGGGCCAGGGTGAAGCCAGGAGCCAGAGATTCCTTTTGCATCTCCTACATGGGTAGTAGGGGCCCATGCAGCTGGGCCGTCTTCCTCTGCCTTCCCGGGTGCATTAGCAGGGAGCTGGATCTAAAGTGGAGCAGCTGGGATCGGAACTGGAGCTCCAGTATGGGGTGCTGGTGTTGCAAGCTGCAGCGTAACCTGCTGGGCCGTATGCCTACCCACAGGAGAGGTTAGTTCTGATCTTGGTCACAGCTCCCTCTCTCTACCTCCCTACGAGTGGGTCGGAGGGACCCAGGTACCCCCCACACTGTGGAGTCTCCGTCATCACTTCCTTTCACTTTTATCCTTTTCCTGTTCTCTTTGACAAGCAGGGAAATAACACTTTAATTTTAAAATTAGCATTTACCTTTGCCTCTCTACCTGGGCCCTGCTTCGTGGTCGAGGTTGCTTGGTGTTTATCTGAGAGATAAACACGATATTGGACTGCTGTTGAGCGCCAGTTGTGAGGTAGCCAGGAAAACAGCACTAAGGAAAGCAAACACAGCCATAACCTTTTCTTCTCTCTGCCGCTCGTGCTGCCGGAAAGGAGCACACGGCTTTCCTTTTCCATAGCTCACTTGTAAGTGGGAGGAGCAGGCAATGAGTATCACAGGGCTGACGGGTTTCTAGGGAGCCCAGGAGGGCGAGGAGGAGGCTGTGAGCCGGTGAGCAGTGTCTGAGTGACCTCAGATCTGGGACCACCTGGCCCCTGTGCAGCCCTGGCGTGCAGTGGCTCCCAGCCACCCTGACTGGGAAAGCTTGGGCTCTAAGCCTCCTCCATGGCTGGGGTGGTTTTCTCTTGGGAAAGCTGCATGCACCGTGAGTGAGGTGGTAGACGTGGGGTGTGCTGGCTCCCAGGGTGCGTGTCCAGATGCGGAGACTGATGACATCTAGAGTGGGCTGGATGCTTGGAAGGGTCCATGCATGTGAAAGAGCATGGTGCAAGGGGTCTTTTTCCCCACACTTTACAGACACCCTGTATGATCAGAGTTCCCTGATGGACCTCGTTTCTCCTTGTGTTCATAAGCAGCTTGACGTCGTTCTCGGAAACAACACTGGCACTTGGCAAGTGCTCCGTTTGTCCCTGGCATGATTTAAAATCCTTCCTGTGCATTACCTTGTCTGATTCCCTCAGGGAATCTTTCCCCACTTTGCAGAGAGCAGGAAACTGAACTGGGGTCATCTGGCTCCGGACAGTGCAGCCCTGACCACCCTGCAGTGCTGCCTCTCAGTGGGAGTTCCACATCTGCACAATGGGTGCACTATACCATCTCTGTGCTTGGGCTGATGTGAGGATTGAATACCCAATTACACACGTGAACGCGGGGGTCAGGCATGACCCATGAGAGCTCTGTAGCCTGCGGGCTGCTGGGTCCAGGGCTGGTCCCCTCCCCCGAGCTGCCAGGTCATGACTTGAGTACAGTGTCGGGGAGGGGACGCTCTCCTGTCCCTGGGTGGTCCCTGTGGCTCTAGGGTGCTCCCAGGTCCTTTCTGTGGAGGGAGGCCTGCTTGAGATTGAGGTAAGAAGGCGGATAATGCAGGTGGGGTGGGGATTATTCCTGATGACATCATTGGAACCCCTGGAGTCTGCCATCCTTGGCATAATCACTTGTTTGAAAACAACCCCCTATTTTATACTTAATGTCATTTCTGCAGGATTTTTGCCTCTTGAAACTGAAATTTCATGGCTTCCATATGCATATCACAGGTTGTGGCCATGAAGAGCAAAGGTGATTGATGGGCACAGTGACCTTAGCCGCACATTTACCTGTTGCTCTCAGTTCTGATTTCTTGACCTTGGTGTTATTGCCATTTTACACGGAACGGTTCTGTCTTGGGGGGCACCCTGTCCTGGGCAATCATAGGAATGTAGCAGTGCCTCTGGGCTGCCACCACCACGGCCCAGCTGTGAGAAGAGGAAATGTCCCCAGACACTGCCGGTGTTTCCCAGGCGACAACATGGTCCTCGTGTCCAGGAGCACCGGTCTGGATTGATCTAGAGCAGGTTTCTCCTGCAGCTCATTTCTTGGACCTTGTTTTTTTCGGTAGGAGTTGGGAAAATTCTTGGGAGCAAAACTTGAGATCTTTGAGAGCTTTGGCACCAGGCAGCTGTGAACAATGACGGTACAGGCTGCGAGAGAGAGTGAGGGAAGTCTCCGTATCGATTGGGCATGGCCCCGAGGGCAACAAGTGCTCCGTGTTTGGGAGCATTTGCGATGAGCAACGGATTAGGCCACTGAAAGGTTGAGTCATTTAGCTCTAAGGCTGTCAAGTGCTTCCTGGTGAGGGCCCTTGATCTCTGGTTACAGAACATGTCACCAAGTGGCAGCCGTCAGCCCAGCCACCTGGCACAGCTGCTCACGGCTTTGGTGGGGCTGCAGCCGGAGCACAGATGGGGATAGCATTCGGTGAGATCCCAGATCCGCTGCCTTTCCCAGACAGTTTACATCTAAATCACCCCATAATTAATCTCACAGTACGTGTGCTTCCTGCTCTTTGCCCAGTAACTCCTGCTCAGCCAAAATGGCACCTCCTCAGGGAGGCCTTTCCTGATAGCCCACTCCTACCAGGAAGCTAAGACCCCATGTATGACAGACATATCTAGAACTCTGTACCACACCCCCCAGGATCCTTCCAGCTGTTCTGGGGCCCTCTGCCCTGTGGGCTCTCCAGGATGCTCCCTACCTCCCCCTGGCCTGCTGCCCTGGAGGCCTGTGGACTGCTGGAGCCATTCTGTCCGTGTCTCCCAGGCTGGTCTTGTGTCAAGGGCTGACCACATGGGTGTGTGAGGGCCTGGCTCACTGGCCAGGGCCGGGATGTCTGAGGCATGCTTTGATTCTCAGGTCCATTCTGGCTCAGGTGAAGCTGCGGTCTGCGTGATGGTGTGGGAGTTCAGCCCCTGGCTTGCCCTCCTCCCTATTTCTGCCTTCCCCCACATTCTCCATGTATCACTTCCACATAGACACGCCGACCTCAATGCTGGCATTGCTCTTCTAATACTGTGTACCCTTCCTGCGTGGTCCTTCTCACAAGTTTAAGTTAGATGATTATTTATGGCTGGTCTTTGCCTTGAAGGCAGATTGCTATCTTGCTGGCTGCTGAATCCCTGGCCTGGGACAGGATTGCCACCTATTATTGCCTTTGTATTAACAGTGGCTTATGTCCCAGTCCTTGTTCTCCTGTTAATAGACGGGAAGCCTGAGGGCAGGACTGATGTCTAATAAATTTTATATTCTCTACTTCATTTCCCCTGAGGCTTCACTGATAAGAGATCAGTTAGTGTTGTCGCGTGATTAAATGGTATTGACTGCTAATACGCACTGAGCACTTGGTGTCTGGTACAGGTATCTGTACCCATTACTTCTACTCATTTTAAGTGCTATTGGCTGGGCCCTCTAACTTATGACCTGCTGCTGGGGTAGGTCAGAAAAACCTTGCTAGGTTTTGTGTCTTGCTGCAGGGGATGGCCAGAAAGGCTTTCCCGTACAAGCCATTCCTCAAACTCATTCAGCTTCCATATTAAATAGGCAAAGGTGCCATGTTTTGGCGTGTCTGGAGCTCCGTCACTTGCATTGTGCTTCGTGCCTCATCTACAGCCTCTCATCAGGCCCGTGGGGCAATCCTGTGGAGCGGGGCCATTTGCCATCCTGCTGGACAGAGCTGGGGTGCAGGGAGCTCCGGGTGGGCCCAGAGACACCCAGTTAACACATGGCAGAGTGGGACCTTCAGCTTGCCTTCTGTCTGACGTCAAACGCTAGTTTTGCTAACATCCTTAGTTGCTGCCTCACTGTGTCCTCTTTACCCCCAGAACAGTCACTGGCAAAGGAGACTTACTGTTTTAAAAATATTTACTTGAAAGGCAGAGTGGCAGAGTGGCAGAGAGAGAGAGGGAGAGACAGAGAGACAGAAAGAGAGATCTTCTGCCTGCTAGTTCACTCTTCAAATAGCCGCAACATCCCAGGGCTGGGCCAAGTTGAAGCCAGGAGTCAGGAATTCCATCCAGGTCCCCGACATGGGTAGCAGAACCCAAACACTTGGGCCATCTTCTGCTGCCTTCCCAGGGGCACCAGCAGTTAAGCTGGATCAGAGGCAGGGCAGGGACTTGAGCCAGCACTCTGACAAAGGAGGGGGGGCGCGGAGATTCCGGCATGGCACGTGGTGGCTAAACTTGCACCACGACGTGGGCTCCAGGAGATCTGTTCATTTTGACAGCACTTACCGTCCTCAGAACAGTGCCCTGAAGGTATTGATTGATTTGTGGCATTCACTCAGTAGGTAAGAACGTGAAACTAATGAGAGTGAGATCGCAGCAATGATGGATATGGTTCATCCGCAGGCATAGGAAGTACCCAGGAGAGGCTGGTGACCCAATCAGTAGGGACCATCCCTATCACTGGACAAATGACCAGTACTGCTGATTCATTTATTTTTAGCTGGTTAACTAGAGAGGCAGAAAGACATGTGCACACACACACACAGAGGGAGAGAACTCCAATTTGCTGCCTCAATCCCCCGACCCCCATAGATGTCCACAGTGACCCCTGGCCAAGCTGGGTGCTGAAACCAGGAATTGGGAGTACAGTCCAAGTCTCCTACATAGGTGGCAGGCACCCAGTCACCTGAGCCATCACTGCTGCCTCACCTACCCCCCATAGATGTCCACAGTGACCCCTGGCCAAGCTGGGTGCTGAAACCAGGAATTGGGAGTGCAATCTGTCTCCTACATAGGTGGCAGGCACCCAGTCACCCGAGCCATCACTGCTGCCTCACTACCCCCCATAGATGTCCACAGTGACCCCTGGCCAAGCTGGGTGCTGAAACCAGGAACTGGAAGTGCAATCTAAGTCTCCTACATAGGTGGCAGGCACCCAGTCACCCGAGCCATCACTGCTGCCTCACTACCCCCCATAGATGTCCACAGTGACCCCTGGCCAAGCTGGGTGCTGAAACCAGGAACTGGAAGTGCAATCTAAGTCTCCTACATAGGTGGCAGGCACCCAGTCACCTGAGCCATCACTGCTGCCTCCCATGCCTGCATTTGCAGGAAGCTGGAGTCAGGTGCCAGATACGGGCACTGAACCTAGTCACGCCAATATGAAGCTTGGGCATTTTAAATAGTAGGCCAAATGCCACCCCATACTGCTAATTTATTAAGTGCATATTATTCACAATTCTGTTGGCTGCAAGAGATAAAAGCTAATTTAACTTGGCCCTAGCAATACAGGGAATTTGTTGGGTCAAATACATGAGAAGACCAGGCATAGCTGTACAGCTGGATCCAGGAGCTCAGGCTGACATAAGGTGTCTGTTTCTTGCCATCTTTCAGATCAGCATTTCTCTGTATGTCTTCACTCAGTTGTCTTTATCCTTCTGATTCCACAGGGCAACTGAAGTGACTGGCAGCTCTTATGTGTCTTTATTTTAAAAACTACTTTTATTTATTTGAAAGGCAGAGAGAGAGAGAGAAAGAAAGAGAGAAAGAGTGAGGAAGCACTTTCATCAACTGCTTTACTCCCCAGATTCCTGCCATAGCTAGGGCTGGGCCAGGCCAAAGCCAGGAGCTGGGAACGCATTCTGGGTCTCTCATGTGGATATTAAGGAGCCAACCACTTGAGCCATCTTCTGCCTCCCAGGAAGCTGGATGGGAAGTGGAGGAACTCATACTGGTACTGGTACTCTAGTATGGACCACGTGTCCAAAGTGGCAGTTTAGTCCACTGCATCACAACACCCACCCAGGGCTCACTTTGTGCGAAGACATACTTTAAAGTCATTAGTGTACCTGCCTTGTGGTTTGCTATTAAGAGAAAGTTGCATATTGATGAAACCAGGCAGGGATAGGCTGGTGGGGGGCCTGAATTTAGAGCAAACAGAAAGAATGAAAGCAAACACAAAGATGTTAGAAATGTGGTTGGGAAATTAAAAAAATAATGAGCCGCAGCGTGGGAAGTAGGTGATTAATAAAGGATATTGTTGAGATGCATTCAAGGTGCAAGCTGGATGGATGGAGGCATTCTTAGACATCTTCCAGTGAGTTTTCACCGGTCTCTCCAAGAGGGCAGTGGCCTCGCTGAGCTCTGAGTACCAGCCTCCAGGACCCACATGTGCTGCACGTCTGTGAATTCTGGGGGTTGCTGGGAGCCGTGGAATGTTCTAGGTGTGTGGCAGAGCCAGGTTACTATCAGGAAGTATTTCCATTTGAGCACTTTTGGCGAATTACCTGCAGACATCCATGAGGAAAGGCATGTGAATTTCCAAGACACTTATCATGAGTGAAAATTTCTTTCCACATTTTAAACAAACATGCATTTCCATATCTGGTGTTACATTGACAGTTCGATACTCTTTTTCTTGAAAAGTGTTCTCCGCAATTGCACAGGTTCCCGCAACATGTAGATCTGCCCTGATTCCTCTTCCAGCAGTGAGGTTTAGGAAGAGGTGCGTGATGGCACGTGGTTGAAAATGTGCATTACAACGTGGATGGAGGTGCTTCACAGAGCTCCTCCCTCGCTTCTCTCTCTCACTTTCATGCCCTGCCCCCCTTCCACTCTACCCTCCCTTTCGTTCATAGGTATGCTATTCTAGACCATGATCTAAGAGCTGGAAGTATCAGATCCCTGCTGTCATGGATCTTATATTGTAGTTGGGGCAGCAGACAAGGAAGCAAAGCATAGATCATGCATTTTGCATGGCAAGAAGTGCCAGAAAGAACACTGGAGCCAGGGCACATGGACAGCAGGGTGGGGGTGATGTGCGGTCACATGGTTGGTGCAGCCTCTTTAAAGTGGTGCCTTTTCTGCCGAGCCCTGGGTGGAGAGCCTGACCTGGAGACTGGAGGAGTGTCCCAGGCAGCATATAGGGCGAGGGTGACATCCTGTGTGTGTGAGCCAGGGGTGGCACTTGACTGCTGGGAGGAAGTGAGGGGTCTGCCATGAAGCTGGCACTTGAGGTCATAGCCATTCAATGATAGACTTTGCCATTGTCAGAAGTTTGGATTTGATTCCGAACCTTAGGGGTCCCCATTGTAGGATCTCAATTGTAGGGCTGCTATTGGTACAAGGAGTTCAATAAGCCCACTTCAATGAAGGTGGTGGCTTCTGGGGGTCCCATGGGCTGCCTAGAACTAAGTGTACTGCCTTCTCGGTTCCCTGTCTTGGAGGTATTGATGGGAGTAAGAGATCAAAGGAATTCCTGTAGATACAGTGGATCATGTTGATCAAAGTATGCAAGATAATAACTCAGGAAGGGAAAGTATGGGGTCAACCATGATGCTTTGCAGCAAATTTTCACCTGTTTGGGCAACAGATTGAGGTCAGGACCCAGCTGGGCTCAGAGCCTCTGCTTATCAGAGTTCCAGGAGCAGTGTGGAGGGAAGGCAAGCCAATTCCAGGAGAGGCCTGGACGACAGACAAATCAGAACAAGCGCACTGAAAACGCACTGCCCTTAAAGAGAAGTCACAGAGCGCGGCTTTCTTGTAGCTCTGTCTGCAGTTAGTCATGCAAAATCGCTGTCTGGATTTGTTTTCAAAAGTGAAAGTGAAAACAAAATTGGTTTAAAAATATATTTAGAAAGGCGACCCCAAGTAACACTCTGATGACAATGAAGGCGATTTCCCCACTTGAGAACAGTGCTTCTGGCATTGTAAAATAATCAGTAATCGTGAGTTATAAGCATCAGAGACTGGTTTTGTTACCTTGTGAAAAGATATTTTGAAAGGGTATCCTGCAACTCAGGGGACAGGAAAGGCTGGAAGCCAGTTGTAGCAGGTACAGGAACTCAGCCACTGCAGAAGGTCTTGCTACCAGGGTTTGTGAAGTCCTGACTGAGATGATCCTCCCCCTGGAGTCTGCCCAGGCTCCAGGTAGCTTGGGGAATGGCCTGCTCCTGGCCAGGTGAGGGCAGGGCTTATTAGTGACAGCACAGGCGGGCGATGCCTCCACAGTAAGGCAGGGTGCTGTCTCCAAGGACAGCAGAATGAATGCTGGGCGGCCCCCAACACGGCCTTTGTAAGCATTGGTGAGCCGCTCCAGCGCAGCAGTGCCCTCTCATCGTGGCTCTGCCTCCCACACGCATGTGTGCAGATGCGCGTGCAGGCTGTCAGTGTGCATTTTCAGTGGAGACTTGGGAGCTCTGAGCACTGGGGAACGTTCACACAGGTGGAAGGAGAAAGGTGTGTGACCTTGCAGGGTCATTCCCTGGGTGCATCAGGCCCTGGTGAATTGAGTGCACACTGTGGTTGGGCTGAGAGGCAGAATTCAGATGTGCAGTGTTCACAGGGCAGCCGCTTTGGGACCTGGGAAGAAATGGAAATCCATTTCACTGCCCACAAAGATGATATGCATAGCAGAGCAGGTTTTTGGTACATCTCCAAAGATACTCTTTATTCATCTTTGCTCACTGAGCCTGGGAGAGTTGGATCCCGTATTTTACTGATGGAAATCTGGGCCCC
Organism: Oryctolagus cuniculus; assembly: GCF_051225735.1. Classification (NCBI taxonomy): domain Eukaryota; kingdom Metazoa; phylum Chordata; class Mammalia; order Lagomorpha; family Leporidae; genus Oryctolagus; species Oryctolagus cuniculus. The sequence goes on from NC_142877.1 coordinate 5,469,580, forward strand.
AGATTGACAGTGTCCTTAGTCACAGACATGAACAGTCAATTATAGCAGTGGATTTGGAGCCAACTCCTGGCACACCTCGTATGAGCTGGGTGGCCTGGGGTAAGGCATTTTGCTTTTTGAAGCCTCAGTTGCCTGCTCTGCACAACGGGTATGAGAATATTACCTTTCTCATCATGGATCTACTTTGAAGGCTGATGGCACAGAGCCTGGCAGAGGTGGTGTCTAAGTGTCAGTTGTGACTGTTAGCAGTGATGGTGCTGTACTTAAACCGGTTTGGCTTCCAAAACCGTCCCTGTTTCATACCAGCCGTGTGAAACGTGTACCCTAGCAGAGTCCTCCTGCTGGTGGCATGGTTATCGAAATGTGATAATGGAGGTGACATCCTAGCTCATTGCCATCCTCCTTGGATGGTGGCGCTGTGTTGAAGTTTGCAGCGCCCCCACTCTTGTCAGCTGGACCAGAGATGTTCAGTACTGTGGCGTTATGAAGCCCGGACAATTACTGTGGGCTGTTTCACCTCACGGAGGTGTTTAGCAAGAGCACCTACTGCTTTTTCATCGCCTCCATAAAGACGCAGATTCTTTTTCTGAAGCAGTGAATGAGAAGGCAGAATTTGGGAGCAACCCTTGAGAGCAGGGGCTGGCGGCCCTGCGCTGCAAAGGCTCAGGGGGCACACATTCTGGGCGTCGTGGGCCCGGCGGTGTGTCCCAGCTGCTCGGGATCAACGTCCCAGCGTGAAGACAGCCATAGCCACGAGCAGTTTCCACAGCTTCCCTTTCTGTGGTTTCAGTTACCCGTGCCAACTGCCACTGAAGTTATTACAGGGGAAATTTCAGAAATAAGCAGTTCGTAAGTTTTTCAAGTGTGCACTCGTATGATGTGTGCCGCTGCTCTATCCTGCCAGGAACATCCCCTGTCCAGTGTCTCCAGGCTGTCTAGGCTACCCACCCCTAGTCACCATGCAGCTGTCTTGTCATCAGATTGGCTGTTGTGGCAGCAGAGTGCTTGTGTTCACGTGACCCTTATTTTACTTAATACTGTCCCCAAAGTGCGAGAGTGGTGACCTCGGCAATTTTATTACAGTATGTTGTTATACTATTTAATTTTTTTAGATTTATTTATTTATTTGACAGGTAGAGTTACAGACAGTGAGAGAGTCAGAAAGAAAAGTCTTCCTTCCATTGGTTCACCCCCCAAGTGGCCGCTACGGCCAGCGCGTTGCACTGATCCGAAGCCAGGAGCCAGGAGTTTCTTCCTGATCTTCCATGAGGGTGCAGGGGCCCAAGCACTTGGGTCATCCTCCACTGCTATCCCAGGCCACAGCAGAGAGCTGGACTGGAAGAAGAGCAACTGGGACCGGAACCCGGAGCCCATATGGGATGCCAGTACCGCAGGTGGAGGATTAACCTAGTGTGCCACAGTGCTGGTCCCATTGTTATACTATTTTATTATTGATTATTGTGGTTAGTTTCCAAGCATGTCTAATTTATAAATTAAACTTTATTGTAGCTATGTATGTGTAGGAAAATATAGCATATATAGGATTCAACATTACCTGTGGATTTAGGCACCCACCGAGAGTCTTGGAAGGCTCCTCTGTGGACAAGGGCAGGGGTTGTGACTATCAACAAATGAATGTGGCTGTGTTCCAATAAAACTTTATTTACAAAGGCAGGCATTGGTCCAGGCTTGGCCTGAGGGCTTAGTTTTCTAAGCCCTACTTTGGTGATTAAAGGAAACACATTGGCACCTCCACGGGCAAGGCAGAGGTGGGGTTTCACATTTTTAAAGATCACCTTCCTGGATATATTATTCATGGAGAAGCCTCCCAGGGTTTCAAAGGATCAAACATTTCATTGAAAAAATCTGGTCCTTCCAACCACATGTGAAGCATGAGCTTTTGGCTTTTCTAATTTTAGATCTATTCTTTGTGTCAGTTGGCTCAATCAATCCACCATCGGCTTCCGGACAATCCTAGGTCCAGAAAACAAGTTCATGGCACATTTCAGGGGTCTCTCCACACCCCTTCCATTTCTCTAATCCTTGGAGTTTTCTCTGTCTTTGGATGTCACCTGTTAGGTGATTCCTGTGGGGGAGGTGCTGGGCTGGTAATGTCCAAATTCTGGTGTCTTCTTTCCTGCCCTGGCAGCTGCAGCAGGGACAAGTCCTGCCAGACTCCCAGTGGCTGGGGAGTGCTTTCCAAGTCCCCCTGGGCTGGTTGTCCAATAATAGCTCACTCCACGCACAGGCTCTATTGTGTTTGCTTAACATTTGGGCTTCTGCCAGGTAATTTACCTATAAGCTATGCAGAGAAGAAAAAAAGAAACCATCCATCTAAAGTATTCAGATTTTGGCCTTAATTAAAATGCAGAATAAATATGTAAAGGCTAAAGAGCATGAATTATAGATACGGAGGTTTCTATATTAAAATCGGTTTTCATCTATGGAGGTGCTTGTGTGTTTATGGCAGGGAGAAGTGTGTGTACAAGTCCGCGGAAAGCAATATAATTATGGCTGTGTGTGCTTAGCAAGATGGGAAATGGATCTGTTGTGAGAGAATGAATCCTCATCTACCTTTCTCATTTCGCTGGCTCCGTGGATTTTTTTTCCCACCTTGATTCTATAAAGGGCTAATCCTGACCCCTTGTTATTTAAATTGCTTTACCAGGGCTAGAAAAGCTTCCTTCAGCCTCTTAAAAAACCCTTGCTCACCTGGTTCTAGGAGCAAAGCCTTTTCTGTTCATTACTTCTGCATGGAACGCGGCCGTGTTGGCTGTGGGGATTGGGCCGAGGCTGAATGACAGGTCTAGGGTCTTAACTGAGGTCATCCTCAGCTCATGGAATGCTGGAGGCTCTGGGCCTTCCCAGGCAGGGTGGGAAGGGAGAAGAACCAGGTGTTGGGGTTTGTGGGGGTCTGATGATGAGGGCTGCGATGGGTGAAGGGAAAGAATGCTGAGCTCTGGGATCGCCTCTGTGCCAAGTTCATAGCTGGGGTTTAAAAAGTCTTTCAGCTTTACCAACTGGTATTAATTAGAGGTTACATTAACACATTGTTTCAAAGCATAGTGTTGGGAAGAATCATACTGTGAATTCACTCACATGACTCAGGACCTTTGAACAAACTAATGAATTAAACGTGAGACTAGCAATCGTGCTAGAAGCAACATGGGTGAGGGAGAGTGGCTTTTTGTAACAGACAGAAAGCCAGCTTTTCTAGGAAGCACTGGAGGTCCAGAGAGATTTTGGTTTATAGAAAAGTGATGCTTAAATAAATAAATAAACCTCACCCCTCCAATGCACAAAGGGTGCACTTTCAGCCATGACATGGGGTCTGGATTCCTACTGGGTGACCTCTGGGGGCTGCAGCGAGAGCTGGGACTGGCTGGGGAGACCTGGGGTTGGAGGCGGATCGCTTGGTGAGAAGCAGCTCTGCTTGCTCTTGGTGCCTCAACAGATTCCTGCTGTGGTAGCGGCCGGGGCTGCTGACCTCCTGCTCTGGGTCACTTCCAGCAATGTTGCCATATTAGCCTCAAAGCGCCTGTTCTAGATACGGATTTGAGAATGGGTGAGGAGGGAAGACAGCATCCTCGAGACGGGAGAAAGCCCTGAGTGTATGAGAAACAATGATTTGATCAGCCCTTGTCTTGACTGTTGAGGAACAACTTACTACTTTATTCCTTTTAGTATTTTTGTTGTTGTTGTTCTTTTTGTTCTACTTAGTACCACCGGTTGAACTCTGTAATTAATACACAATTATTCTTAGGCGTTTAAAATTAACAGAAAAGTGATCTCTGTTAAATATAAAAGTGGGAATAAGAGAGGGAGGAGATACACAGGTCGGCACATGCTCACTTGGACTCACCTCCAATGGTAGAGCTAGAAATGTGCCAGGGGATTCCAACTCAGTCTTATCAAGGAGGCATGTACCAATGCCAGCGCACTTGTTAAAGTGATAAGTATAAGTACATAACTGATCAAAAAGATAGGGTAAGTGTCGAAGAGATTTCACAAATAAGACCAGTGTCTGCAAATAATGAAGGATAGAAATAAAAGGGAGAGAATGATCCTGCCGGGGAAGCAGGACACACAGCAGACTCATAGAATGGCAAATGCCCTAAACAGCACTCCAGCCTCAGAATCAACCCTTGGGGCATTCAGATCTGGCTAAAAGGTCCATGAGAGTCTCACAGGCATGGAAAGCCAAGACATGGTGGCAAAAACAACCTAAGTGAAAGATCTTGGTGAATAAGACCCCGGCAGAAAGAACAGGCCATCAAAGAAGGAGGCGCCTTCCTCTGAAGGGAGGAAGGAACTTCCACTGTGATATGTCCTTGACTAAACAAGTTCAGAGTTGGTGAACTCAAGGGGCTTCCATAGCCTCGACAACTCATGGCAAGAGTCTCGGGTGATTGCTGACGTCATAAATAAGAGTGCCAATTGTTAAATCAACAACGGGAGTCACTGGGCATATGCTCCCCATGTAGCATCTCTGTCCTTAATGTGTTTTACTGTGAGAGTTAAAGACAACACTACTAGTCGAACAGCACTCTATATCTGTGCGGTTGTGTGGATTCAGTCTGTTGAAATCTTTGCTTAGTGTAGACTAAGTTGATCTTCTGTATATAAAGATAATTGAAAATGAAACTCGATGAAGAGTGGGATGGGAGAGGGAGTGGGAGAGGGGAGGGCTGCGGGAGGGAGGGAGGTTGGTGGGGGGGAAGCCACAACAATGCAAAAGTTGCACTTTGTAAATTCACATTTATTAAATAAATAAAAAAAAAGCCCTTAGTATGTGATAGGGCTTTCCCTACATCGTGATTTTTGTTGCGGTTTCTTTCTAAGTTAGTGTTGAGGCCTCTCTGTTGAGAATGGCCAAAAGCTCAGAAAGCTGCTTCCCAGGGGAGCCTTGGCCAGGGGACGTGAGATGTGGGTGTGGGTGTCAGGGTGTCAGGTGGGACACACCGAGGAGGTGAAGCCAAAATGCAGGAAACAGGAGAGATGAATTGGAGATCCCAGAGAGGTCAGGAGTGGGACAGGAGACTCCACCCACTGGTGTGTGTTGAGGATGGGGAGGATCAGAGAGACCTGAGGGCTTAAGACTTTTGAATCCAGGGCATTAACCAAATAGGTTTCCTGTGGAGGGGTGTGTGTGTGTGTGTGTGTGTCCGTGTGTGGTGTGTATGTTATGGGGACAGGGAGAGAGCAAGCTGCTGGTTCACAGCCCAGATATCCATAATCCAGGCTGGACTGAAGTTGAGAGCTGGGAATTCAATGCAGGTTTCCCATGTGGTTGGTGACAGAAACCCAAGAACTTGAGCTGGAGCAGAGCTGGGACTTGAGCCCAGGGACTTGGAAATCTTAGCTGCTGCAGCAAACGCCCACCTTCGAGGGAGCTGTGTTTGAGGGTTAGAGCATGCTCTAGGTCATGCTGTATGCGAGGGGTCACTGTGGCCATCTGCACTGCGTGTGGGGTGCATCACTGGTGGCTCATCCTGCTGTCCTGCAGGGAGGTTGTCCCCAGGAGGCAGTTGTATCAGGCCAGGCTATGGATCAACTGTATCAGGACCCTGGGAGCAGACAGGGAACTAGAAATGTTGAGGATGTTTGAAGCCTGCCTCTAATATGAGACAGTTCAACTATAGTCAATATGGACACCAAAGCCGTGTAAAGTTGTAAGTATTCACAATGGACTATTTAAAAATATTTATTTCAGAGGTAAAGAGACAGTGCTCCCATCCCCTGGCTCACTCCCCAAATGCCTGCCCAGGTCTTGATTGGACCAGGGTGAAGCTGGGAGCCAGGGACTCCATCCAGGCCTCCCACGTAGGTGGCAAGGACCAATGTGTTTGAGCCATTACTTGCCTCCCAGGATGTACCCCAGCAAGAAGCTAGAATTGGGAATAGAATCAGGAACTGGAATAGGAATGGGGAGATGTCACAACCATAGTCACATGTTGTCCTGCTAGGCCGAATACCTGACCCCATGTGCGAGATTTCATGGTTGTCACATTGACAGAGTCTCCCCACACCTTGGATAGCCAGTAGCATCCCTGAAGCTATGAAGGTGTGTAGAGCTGGCATAGCCACCAGGCTGGAATCAACCAACTGTATTCCCCCGGCTGATTGCAGCTGGATGCCTGTTGTTGTGGATGGAGGCATCTGGGAACACAGCTGTGTGCATCACAGTCAGGACACCTCGTCTGAAGCTGTAGCTGTCGGGCTGTGTGGTCCCAGGAGCCAGGGGAAGTCACCCTGGTGCTTCACAGGAAGCATGTGCTGGCCCTTGTGCCACACAATTGGAAAAAGAAAATAAAATCCAAATTGTTTCTGAAAGAAGATATCTGGTCATGTTTTCACTGTAGAGTACCTACAATGTAAAGTTGAGGAGTGAAATGGAAATTTTAGATTCAGTGACTGTTTAGAGCCCTTGTCTCTTCTGTTGAGGAACAGTGTTTTTTTCTTCATAGTATTTGTTAAACTCTTTACTTAGTGTAGGGTTAACCTTATGGTCATTAAGTAAACTGAAAATAGATCTTTGTAAAAATTAAGAGTGGGAGTAGGAAAGGGAAGAGGAGGAAGGGTGGGAACAAGGGCTGGAGGGAGGGCAGGGTGGGAAGAATCACTGTTCCTAAATCTGTATACATGAAACACACGGAACTTGTGTAACCTAAGTAAAGTTAAAACAAACAAAAAAAGAAGGAAGATATCTGGAATCCTTAGCACTTGTAATCACAGATCTAGAGGGGCCCCTGGGCTCCCAGTGCTCCCGTGGACCATTATGCCTTCTAGTATGGCTAGATCAGGGTCCTGCCCATGGGACCACATCAAACACGGTGACTGGGTGCTATTTCAGCAGGCAAACTGACAAATGTGTTCCTTCTCTCCCGCTTCCTCTGTCCCCCGTCCCCTGCCCCCCACTTCTCTCCCTCTCTTGCTATTCGAAGCCATATAACAGAAATCATGGTGTGACAGACAAATTCTTTCCTCGTTATGCAAGGATAAAGGTCAGGCTGCTGACATCTTGTTTGCAACTGCAATACCCAGCTAACTGAAACGTGTCCACGACTCCCCAGTTACCAGGCTGACAAATATTTTGACAGATCTCGCAAACAGAACTGTTTTTATTGGCCTGCTCCGTTTGTCACGTAACCCCACCCTCCCCTTGCCTCTCCCACTCTGTGGCGGCTCTGCCTGGCCCATACTTTTAACGGTTGCGGCTGCGAGGACTGAGACATTTGAAAGCCCGCTGTCAGCTGTCCCTGTCATTCTTTCCCTTTCTTCCCAGGGAAAGCAGGGAGCGTCAGGAATCTCGCAGGGTAATTGCTGTATGTACAAATGCACAAGATGCCAGCCCACATGGGACACCCCGTAATTTTGCAGCAGCCGAAACAAACAACCATTTCTTGATTATGCCTCGCCTGAACTGTGCTTAGCGCATCTTAAACTTAAAAGCATTGAAAATCCCAGCCAGCAAACCGATTTCGACTGTCTGAGCAGCCCGCGCTCTCTCACTGCAGGCTTCATGATTGCAGAGCTTCGTGCTTCTTGTTTGCAGCTTAGAATGATGTGATCTTCTGAAACTCTTCCCCTCGGTTGAAGATTTTTTTTTTAAATCTGTAAAATGCAATCCCTGAAAATAATAACCTGTAGAAGCATGTGTGAAATATATTGCATCTTTAGCATCCAGAAGAAACTACAGTTTTGATAACTTTAATTGGGTCCCTGAAGCAAAATTATTCCTGGAATAACCAAGGCACATTTCTTAAAATATGGCAGAATTTGGCCTTAGGAAATTTCTTTTAATTCTAATACATCAAAATTACTGGCTGTTTACATAAGAACTGTTCTACAGAGGATTATCTATTTAAATGTAATTGTATACTGAGAAGGCATTGCGAATGGAGAACAGACTTAAAATTCAGACACAACATTTAGAGGTCATTCAAGTTCTATGGACATTTACTTATTTAGTATTTGTGATTGTTTTTCCGCCTTCGTACTCCTCTTATTCTTGGGTGATCTTGGGACTTTGAGAGTTTGGAAGGGCTTCACAGATGGGAGGTTTGTGGTTAAGTTTGCTTCTTCAGCTGTGGCCAGTGGGAACAGAGAACATGTGGAAGAGGTGGATTTGCCACCACAAATCATATGATCCTGAACTTGGAGCAGTCAGTTGGTGCAGGGATGGAGTGACTGGAATGAGGGGAAGGGGTGAGGGGGGGAGGCAGATCTGTTCCCTTGGTAGATAGAGAACTGTGGTCCCATCCCACCCAAGTCCTGTGAAGCACCCCAGGGAAGTCCCCAGTAGGGAAACTCAGCCTGGAAAGTCTCTTGATGAGTCTCTCGCCATTTCTCTCTGCACTTGATTAGCTTAGCTGATGGGTGGCTTGAGACCGGCCTGTGGGGGAGCCGGTGACAGCCGATTGGAAGATTTGAAGGCTCCAGGAGCAGCCCTGTGCCCGCCTCATCGTGTCTCCTGTCTGGCTGGCAGTGACTGAAAGCCCACACTGTTGCTGTGTGAACTTAAGGAGGTTGTTAGGGTTGAACAGCAATTGGTTCCCTGAACTCACAGACGCATTCAAACCCCAAAGCCTTCTGTCAATGGTTGATGGATTGAGGGTGGAGACATGATCTAATTATGGTGTCTGGCAGGGGAGGGGGGTGCTGGTGTGAGGTCCTTAGGTCCCTGGGGTCTGCCCTGTTATTGGAGGACTGGCTGTGTATGCCGAGTTCAACTGAACTTCTCCCTCTGCCTCCTGGCTTGCTGCAGGATTGTTCCTGCACAGGTTCCCTCGCTCCTGGCAGCTGCCGGACTATTGGGGCCATCCAATCTTGAACTGTGAACCTCCAAAGCCTTAGCCAAAATAGGAGATCCTCTCGGGTATTATAAATCAGGTGGTGAAAAGCTGACTGAAACAGAGGGGTGCATGCCATTTGTGCATTCCCATCTTTGCATCATCCAGTACTCTGATGGTACTTGGTTTAATTTGAGGGGATTCTTTTTTTGGTGTTGGGTGCAGAGAACAATCCTAGGCACCTGCCTCTGATATGGGCACTGAGGGCCCAGGCCCTCTTCTGCTGCCCCAAGATAGCCACGCTGTGCCTGAAGCTGGGCTCGTGCAGTGGTTCTCAAGTGGGGGGGGGGCAGCTGTATCTCCTGGGGACCTTTGCCAATGTCTGCAGACACATTTTGGTTGTCACTCTTGATGTGTGTGTGCCCCCCCAGCGGGTGGAGGCCAGGGATGCTATAATCCACAGGACACCTCCACAGTAGAGAATTATCAGCCTCAGTTGTCAGTAGTTCTGGGGTATCTGGATTTCTGAGTCTGTCAGGCAAGGAACGGGCCACCTGGGAAGCCCTTCCTTCCAGCTTCAGCAGTAGCAGTGGCTACGGGGTGGTGTCAAAGCCTTTTGGTTGCAGGGTAGGATTAAAATAATCAGAATAAAGAAACTTTCTGGACTGCTGACTATATACAGTGGTTAGGTGATGGATTCTGCACCCAGAATTGAGTGTGAGTTGCAGCTCCAGCAGCTATTACAGTGGCCAGATCTCTTACTGTCTCTGTGCCTCAGTTTCCTGATCTCTAAAAGAGAAAATAATAGCATGAAGATTAAACAGATTGTTTGTCGAGATCTTAGGAAAACACCTGTAACATAACATGCACTACACCAGTGTCAGGTAAAGTGTGAGCTTCGTGCTCTGCTTACCACTTCACTTGGAGTCTCACATTTAATCCATGCCAACACTGCAGAACTGTGGTGGGGAGGGAGTGTCTTTTAATCCCATTCTGCAGATGGAAACACTGACGCCTGGAGAGGTTAGGTGTCTTGCCTGATATCACACAGTAGCCAGCAGAGCCGAGAACCAACCCAGATCTGCAGTCAGAGACAGAGCAACGTTCTTTAATCTGTGGATGCCCGCAGGCTGATTCACGGTTCAGTGAGGCCCTCTCAGAGTCTGGAAGTGGCAAGCCACCTGCAAAATCACTGGACGCACAGGTACCTGTGCACAGAGCGGGGCTGGCTAAATGGTTCAGATTGATGGCTGGAGCTGAGTTCGGGATTTCCTTTCCAGCTGGGTCCAGCACCTGCCGACAGAGAACAGCTCAGAGGGAGCTGGTCTCCAGCTATAGTCTCATGATAGAGACCTCTTGAAGCTGAGCAGAGATCCCATTAGTGCCTTGTCCATCCCCTGGCCTTGGTCTGGAATAGAATATTGGTGCCTAGTGTTGTGTCCCCACCAGGGACGATCTGGACAGGTTCTGTGCTCCAGGTTCTCTTTCCCCTGACCTCTGTATCCAAAACAGTCCTAGATCTGTCTTGAGCAATCCATATGTCATTTCCAACCTATTAACAGCTCTCAGCTTTGCTTATGTGCATGGAGGAGAAGTGCAATGCTCTGTCATTAACACACATTCACAAGTGGTGATGGCAGCCCAGGGAGGGTTCGAGCTCCCTCCAGTTTAGATTCAAATGTTGTATGTGTGTGGTGGAGAGCAGGTGCCTTCTCCACTTTGTCTGTGCTTGGTTTCTTCTTTGAACACACACACACACACACACACACACACACACACTGATGTTCTCCCCTCACGCTGGGCTGGATAACTAACAAAGATTTTTTTTTCCTGGAAATTTTACTTCCAGCCAGACACACCTGTATTTCAAAATTGTACAAAGCCCTGTATATTTGATATTGTGTGGGCTCTCAGTGGGTTTCAAAGATGGATTACATTTACTGGCTAGGTTGCCGATAGAACATAAAATATGAATGAAATTGTAGTCTCATGGTGGGTCCTGGGGGTGAGACTCCATTACAGGCAGCACCACTCTCTCTGGGTGGGTGAGGAATAGCCCCTCCCCCAGTGTTTTGCTGCTTTTGTTTTAGATCAGTCCTGGAAAAAGCAAGAGAATTGTAATTTTGGTGGAAAGTAAAAACTCGAGAATTCCAGGAGACCTAAGATTTGGTGGAAAAGTAGCAATGAAAAGAGGTGGATGGGATGGAACCAAAATACCTCTTGGTAAGGCTGTGTGTTTGGGATTAGTGCACCAAATGTAAGCCAGGATTTCCAAGCATCTCAGCTTCTCATTTGCCACAGGGAGCTGAGGCCACAGGAAAGTGGGGGCCACGGTGCCTCTGGCAGTTCTAAGACTGCAACCTGGGAGGCATTCTCAGAGTGTCCATAAACAACCTGCACCTTGACTTGTGGGCTTTACCTCCCAAACAGACCTTGAACCTCTTGGTTTGTATCCTGTAGGCCAGGCTGGCCTCTCCTTCCACTCTGCAGTGGCTTTCCAATGGGCAGCTGTGCCCATCTGGTCCATCCTGGTGCACTCTGGTCTGCCACCTTAGTGGTCTCTTCCCAGGAGAATCTGACTAGCTCCCTGTCAGCCCAGCATTCCTCACGTGCCCACCACATCCACCCTTCTGCTCCAGCTATCTCCTGTGGGGCCGTGACGCCCACCCACTGCCAAATGTTCCCCCCATCTAGGGTCCCAGTCCTCTTGCACTCCCTCTGACTACCACCTAAGAGGACATTTAGAAAGCAGCACAATCAGGCATTCATGCAACACATACCTGCTGAGTGCCTACTATGTGCTAAGCACTGTTTTAGAACAAAAGCGTGACAAAGTTCTTTCTCTCTTGGACCTTATGGTTCTTGGAAAGGGGGGCAAATAGGCATGGAAGGTAATTCAGGCAAGGGGTGCAGAGTGAGTGGCAGGAAGTAAGGAGGGGTGGGGTGAGGCAGGGCGACTTCAGGGGTCCCAGAGGTCCTCTCCGAGCAAGCAACTTTTCAGCAAACTCTGAATGAGCTGAAGCAGCCCTGGGAGTCCCAAGCCTCTCGGAAAACTCTCTGGCTGGGTCTGCTTTGTGCTGTCATCATGCTCACAGGACCATGTACCCCACCAGGTCACTGATCATAGTTGGGATTCTTACACATATTTGTGCAGTTTGGGTAATCCACATTTTTTTTCCTGAGTAGATTTATTGTTTCCCAAAGGCATGGGCTGTCATCTCCTCTGCACATTGTTGTATCCTCAGCTCTCTAACTGGTGGGTAGAACAGGTCTCATAAAAGCTGTGGAGTGAGTGAAGTGCCCTAGAAGCAAGCCCCAAATCCTGGCGACTATACCACCTGTCCTGCTCACTGGGAGGCGAGTTCCCTGAGGTTGTCAGACCTCCCAGAGTGGACAGCTTTCCCCCCATTCTGTAGCTGGTGTCATTCCATCCCTCGCTGCGCGAGGGAGGAGGGGACTTTGAAGGAGGAGGAACGACAGACCAGCCCATGGGTGGGCTTTATTACTTGTCCAGGAGGTAGATATTGGAAAATCAGCAACGTGATTTCTTATTACGGAATCGGTTGAGGTTGAAATATACTCATCACCTTCAGACAGGAAGGGAGTACTCCACACTGAATCACCGCCCACTCTCCAATCTGTCTCTGTCAGAAACCAAGCAGCCAGACGTGAATATGACAGACAGGGTACTTTTCAGAGGCTTTAGGGGAAACCCATATTGCCCATTAATACAGGCAATGATAAATATTACATGGGTTGCATCAGTGAGATCAGACAGGGAGGCCTGAACCCTGAGACGCTGAGACGCTTTCACTTGAATAAACTGAGAAAACAGGCACTCGTTACCTGCTGGAGGGATTTTGTTATGTGAGAGAGTCCAGGATGAAGAGAGGGAGAAGAGGCGCAGCTCACTCTCTCATCACATGCTCCGAGACGACACCTATATTTTGAGAAGCGTTGGTAACATTTCAGAGCAATTACCATAAGTAGAACATCTACTGGGTCTGATACATTTACCTGTGACATTACACTGAGTGAAGCTGCTGGAAGTGGGAGGATTATGCCTCATTCCAGATGCATTTTGGCACTCAAGATAAAAAGCAGCCGGGCTGCTGGTTTAAAAAAGAGAGTGAGAGCAGTAGGGGGCGTACAGAAGCCCAGAAGCTTCCTGGACACCTTTCTAGGGCTTTGCTAAGCTCCCTGTGCTCCTGCCTGCTGAGCTCAGGGCCTTGAATCCTTGCTTTCAGTGGGCCATCCCAGCCTGGACACGGACTAGTTAGAAACCGGTGAGAACCACGTATAGGCCAGAAGAGAGGCCCGGGAAGAAACCAGGATCTCATTTAGAGAGGATGTAGCTTTTACCAGAGTGGTAAATTCGTAGTGGAGAGCGGGCTGGACAAGCAGAGAGGAGGGAATCCCTTTTCCAGGTGAGGCTACCATGGCAGGTGCATGCCCTGGCCCGACTGCTACTTCTGTTCTTTTCCCCACTTTTCTCTCCTTCCTCTCTTCAACCTGTTTAAACCTTCTGTGTCCTTCACAGATTCAGCTCAGCTCTTCCCACTCTGAAGGAACAAGGTTGGCACGCTGTGGCCTTGGGCCTAACCCTCATTAGTTGCTGTTTTTGTAAATGAAGTTTCCTTGTCACGCAGCCATGTCTGTCTGTTCAGCTTTTGTCTATGGCTGCTTTTGTGCTACAACAGCAGGGCTGGGCAGATTCGTGCCCCAGCTGCGGAGTGGTCACAGATGCCCCGTGATGATAAACACGTGAACTCTCCGGTCTTTGACGGAAAATGTAAGCTGAGCTTGGTATAGAGTGATTAGCAGTCTGTGTTAGTAGTGCAGTGTGCTACTAGTCGTCTGTGAGCTCACAAAGGCTTCGAGTCAAATCTAGCTATGCCATCAACAAAGTGGGCAAATCATTGAATCCTTCTGAGCTTCGTCTCCCTTACCTGCTGAATGAGGATAATAATAATTCCTACCGCATTGGGCTATGATCATCGAGTACGATTGTGTATTTATAGTCACTCAGCAGAAAGCTTGACATATGGTGAGCAATAACAAATGCTAGTTATTATTTTATTTTACTTTGCAACACTGTCCTCAGTTTGTTGGTGGAGGTTTTCTGCAGATTCTGGAGGAGCTGTCGCATTGGTTTCTCATCTGACTGACAATTCTGTCCCGTGGAGGAAAATTATCGCCTGACGATTTAGGAAACGGTGTCAAACCAACTCTGAATCGATCGCTTCAATGAACGCTAAAAGGATTACCAGGCTGGTTGTTTTTTTTTTTTTTTTTTGCCTTTTCTCTTCATTTTTCCTGAAACACAAGACAAAAAAAAAAGTCTCTCAGCTCTGAGGTTGGGTTGTGTCAGACTCCTATGGTGTGTTAGCAGAAAAATCTGCAAAGCTTCCCAGGAGAGGAGGGGGTTGGTGGTGGCGAGGGGGGGTGGAGGGCGTGGTCTTGCTAGGAGCTGTATGAGACTTTGTCTAAAGGGCGTCACCGTCTGTTGCTTAGTCCTCATCAAACAGGGTCTCAGGAACTTATATAGCAGCAGAAAGAAACACAAAATCTCTTTAGGGCAGTGACCGCTCCCAGAGTCCACTCCACACAGTGACTGACCCTTAAAGCTTCTGCTCTGTTCCCTGGACATTTGCTTACTCCCTCTCTCAGTTCCAGCTCCTGACATAAAGGACAAGTCATAGGAGTAGCTACTGTGTAGGTTGGGATGAGGATAAAATGAGAGGATAAATGCAGAGCTTTGTGACCCAGACGTTTCTGCTGAGGAAGCCTAGGAACAGGAGAGGTCGTGCCTGCAGGCAACGAGGAGAGTATCTTCCTGTGTGAAATTATTTTCTTCAATCAAACTTGCAAGTGTTTTTGGCAAATCATGACACCCACAAAGTCAAGCCTGCAAAAATCAGTCTCCCCACCCTTGCTTCTCAAGACTACCACACTCCCTCCTTCCTTCTCTCTCTCTCTTTTAAAAAAGATTTTTTTTTTTTTTACTTTAGGAAGGCAGAGATAACAGAGAGAAGGAGAGAGAGACAGAGCGATCTTCTGTCCACTGGCTCACTCCCCAAATGGCCACAACAGCTGGAGCTGGGCCAGGCCAAATCTAGGAGCCTCTTCTGGGTCTCCCACCTGGGTACAGGAGCTCACGTACTTGGGCCATCCCCTGCTGCCCTCCCAGGTGCATCAACAGGGAGTGGATCTGAAGTGAAGATGCCGGGACTCATACCGCACGGATATGGGATGCCGACACTGCAGCTGGAGGCTTTGCCTGCTACACCACAGTGCCGGCCCCTCCTTTTCTTCTTGTTGCTCCTCATCCTTAGCAATGCACATGCCTGCAGGAACAGGAGGCAGTGGGCAGTGGTCAGAGGGTGTGAGGAGTGCGGCATTTTTATGATGCTCAGAGCTACGCAGGCCGACAGTGCTATTTCTCACACTTGGAGGAATCTGAAGGGAATGGTACTCTTCTTATGAAAGTTGTTCATTCTTGATTATTTTCTAAAGCACTCCATATAGTACAAGCTACTGGGGGAATGGTGAGTGTCAAGGTCACTTTGGTTTTCAGAAATCCTGTGTTGATGAAATCAATGATTTTTTTTTTAATTTTTATTTTTTATTATTTTTTTATTTTTGACAGGCAGAGTGGACAGTGAGAAAGACAGAGAGAAAGGTCTTACTTTGCCGTTGGTTCACCCTCCAATGGCCGCTGCGGCCTGCACACTGCGGCCGGTGCATCGTGTTGATCTGAAGCCAGGAGCCAGGTGCTGTTTCTCCTGGTCTCCCATGCGGGTGCAGGGCCCAAGTACTTGGGCCATCCTCCACTGCACTCCCAGGCCACAGCAGAGAGCTGGCCTGGAAGAGGGGCAACTGGGACAGAATCCGGCGCCCCTACCGGGACTAGAACCCAGTGTGCCCGTGCTGCAAGGCGGATTAGCCTAGTGAGCCGCGGTGCCGGCTTGCCTCATTCTTAACATCTGGCTCCTTCTTCATCATCAGAGTGATTGTATCCACCAAGCTCACTGTTATGTTTGGAAAGGTGCTTGTCTGTGATTCATGCCTTTCCTTGTCTTTTGAAAGAAAAATACGGGGTTATTTGGTAGGTGATCCCTGTGCCACAGACAAAGGCTGGGCTGGGGGCATCTCTTAGTGTGTTGCTTCCCCTCAGATTTTGAGTACTGTGGAGACTGACTTGCTCCAGGACTGCCCAGAGTCACGTGTCCTGAAACATGTTAAAGGGAGACATTATTCTCACCAGGTGCTCCAGCAAAGATAGATCCTAGGTGAAGCAAATTTCAGGAGTGTGACTTACTCTGCCCTTTCTCTGAGGTTCTTGATAAAGTTTATTGAAGGCCTTAAGAGACCCACTTCCACAACTCAGCATATGTTACAGTCATGATCGTGGACTCAATTTTATGATTCCCTTTCTGTCTGAGACAGTAATATTAAGGGTTGTTCCATGTTTTTGCACAGGGCCAGAGAGTACATCACGCAGGCTTTCTTGGCCAAGCAATGCCTGCTGCGGCAACAGAACCCTGCCGTTAAACTAGGAAAGTAGCCGTAGTTACTGTGTAAATCAATAGATGTGAACATTTTCAGTGAAGTTCATTTACAAAACCAATTGATAGACTGGCTTTGGCTCATGGGCCACCATTCACCAACCCCGAATTTAGGGGGAAGAGAGCACAGGCTGAGAAGTCTCTACTTTCTGGATTTGACTCTGCTGGGTCACCTTGGGTAATTTGAGTAACTTCTCCAGGCACTGGTTTCCTCACCTGAAAAGTGGGAGTGAAAAGAGTAAAATATAACTCATAGTTGTTGTGTGTGTTAAGTGATCAATGCAGGTAAAGCACTATTAGCATTCCTAACATACAAGGAGAGCATATGCTTTTGTCATAACAACCATATTGTGTATTGAGTTCTCAAGACAAATCTATGAGGACATGGAGGACACACTTACCTCATTCTCAAACGAGGAAGAGTTGGAGCTAATTTCTTTAAATATTTATTTATTTATTTATTTAAAAGGCAGAGTTACAGAGAGGCAGAGAGAGAGAGAGAGAGAGAGAGAGAGAGGGAGACAGAGAGAGAAAGTCTTCCATCCACTGGTTCACTCCCCAAATGGCTGTAACCAGGAGCCAGGTGCTTCTTCCAGGTCTCCCACGCGGGTGCAGGGGCCCAAGCACTTGGGCCATCTTCTACCGCTTTCCCAGGCCATAGCAGAGAGCTGGATCAGAAGTGGAGCAGCTGGAACTCTAACTGGTGCCCATAAGGGATGCTGGTGCTGCAGGCAGCAGTTTTCTCATTACACCACAGCACTGGCCCCACTAATTGTTTTTATTAGAAGATCTCTGTGTTCTTGCTAAGCAGAGAGCAGTGTTCATTTACAAAGGATGGTGAAAAGGGAAGGAAGGAGCATCTATGAATTGTTTACTTACAAAATTTCCTCATTTGTGTTTCCAACACTTACTGAACACTCTCGCTTCAGGGTGTGGGACTGGTTTCAGACCAAGGGTCAGAACAAGGGTGGAGCTACAGAAGAGCAAACCTCTTTCATTTTGGGTATTATGCTCGGCAAGCAAGCATTTCTGTAATGTGCAAATATGCTGGACTTTGTCCTGTGCTGGGGCCTTGACATCCTTTGGTTTCTGTCTCCAAAGGGCAGGACATTTTGTTTATGATAGAAAAGTCCTGCACCAGTGCTGCTGGCTTTGTGGGGCAGAGACGTTAAACTGCCGCCTGCGATGCTGGCATCCCACCTGAGTGTAGTTCGAGTCCTAGTTGCTCTCCTTTCAATCCAGCTCCCTGCTACTGTGCCTGGGAAAGAAGTGGAAGATGGCCCAAGTACTCGGGCCCCTGCCACCCACGTGGAAGACCTGAATGGGGTTACAGTCTCTGGGTTTCAGCCTGGCCCAGTGTCAGCTTTTGAAGCCATTTGGGGAGTGAACCAGCAGTTAGAAGTTCTCTCACTCTGTCTCTCTCCCTCTCTCTGTAACTCTGTCATTCAAATAAATAAATAAATCTCTTAAAGGAAGAAATACCCTTCACTTAGTCAAGAAATGTCCTTCACTCTAGCTACATTTGGGAAGGGGTTATTGTCTAATTAATCAGTCATCTGTAAAACACAGTAGGGAAAGATGGCTAAGAGCTTTGGAGTCTGACACACTCTGGTTCAAACCCCACCTCTATTACTTCCTCATGATGTAAATTACTTAAGCCACTTTACCTTGCTCTTCTCATCTGTAAAATGGGAACTACAATGTCTGGTAATGGTGGGAATTAGGTACAATGGATAATAAGTTACAGTGCTTTCCCAGCGACTGCCACACAATAAACATTCAAAAACAGTAGCTTATAAAGTGGTCTTGGGGTAAAAAGGCAAAAGTTATCAAAAGCCTACAATAGTACATTGAAGACCTTGGAAATAATGGCTTCCCAAAGCTAGGCTTGATCTGAACGGTTGTATGGTTCAGTTCCTGTTCTCAACAGAGAGATGTCTAAGCACACCAGGACAAGTGAAAAGATCAAGCCCAACATTTCAAGGAGACTCTTTCATCAGTTTCACATCACCGTTTGCTAGTGTTTTAAAACTTTGACATTTGCTTCAAACCCTGACATCTGAGATCCCCACTGGTCATCATTGGGCAACTTCAGCACTTTGGACAGGTCATACTGTAGCGGAGATTCCATGAATGTTTGGTACATAGAGAAAAGGTGCTTTGGCCAAAGTGAAATCTTGTGCATTTTAAGTTTATTTACTCCCTTCTGTTTCTTGCCCAACTTGTTAATAACTTCACTATCAAAAATTTTTAGGCAGTAATTTAGAAATCCTTTAGGCATCTCTTCTCTGTGCATCTATTGCTAATTACTTTATCTTGTTCTTTCCTTTGAATTAATTTTAAGCCCTATTCTTGACAGTTGTTGGGCTTCATGATTCCACTCTGCTGGAGAGCTCCTGGGATGAGTGGAAGTAATAAGTCTGAAGCTACTGCAGATAATCTACAAGACAGAAAACCTAATTATAGGTAATTACAAGTCACCCCAAGACTCTTTAGGAAGTAGCTTGGCTTGCCCTATGGCCATAAACAACTGAATCTGAATAAAAATTAATTTGAAATATCTTGACTACTGATTTGTATAATTACGTACACATTTCCCAGGACTCTCTTACTGCCACACACCCAGCTTCCGGATCCTTAGCTACAAGAGTTGCAGAGGTCAGAGTGTATTTTGCAAGTAATGGGCACCTTGGTCCAAACTATACAGGGATTACCTCCATGCTATTCTCCTGGCATTGCGATTCATCAGGGCTTCATTGTAGTAAATGGAATGAAACTTAAGCAGTAACTCACTACTCACCCTCATTTCTGTTTTTTGCCATCCACAGCTTTTCTTTATGATGAAAATACCTCTCCCACACATTGAAAAACTTCCAAAAATTGCAAAAAAATAACTTTTATTTCATTACTTAGAGATGATCATGATTAACTTTCCAGGGAATATCTTTTGGTTGGTTGGTCTCTGTGTATTTTATTCTGTCTCCCACTCTACTTAGAAACACAAAACGACTTCATGTGTTCTGCACAGTAATGATGTATTTATCGTGTAACAATCTCCCCGTCATCAACAAATATAGAACTTTATCATCATTTAAAATGGCTGCAGAGTAATATCCCATAAAATGTGTATTGACCCTTCTATCGTTGTTTCAGAATCGTCTCATCCCCACTTCTCTAAGTCCAGCCGCTGCTGTGATGGTCACTTACATGGAGGCTGCCACCAGCTTTGGGCAGAGACAATTTAATGGGAAAATAATCATCATTCTAGCAAATTGTGCTGGAACAATTGGATATTCATGTGCAAAAAGTGGACCTCAATCCTCACCTCATTCCAGACACAAGACTGAAGTGAAATGGATTATAGATCTAGACATGTGATATGAAATACCCAATTTCTTGAAAAAATAGGAGAAAATCTTTTTGACCTTGGGTTAGGCAAAGATGTATTAGATAGGACAAAGGATTATGACTCATAAAATAAATAATTGATAAGTTAGACATGGTCAAAATTAAACAGTTTTCCTCTTCAAAAGACACCATTGAAAGTTGAAAAGTTAAGCCACAAGGAGAAAATATTTCTAAAACATGTATCTGATAAAGATCTTGTTTCCTGAGTGTATAAAGAACACACTCAACAAAAGGAGACATTTCACTAAAAATATTGGCAAAGTGTTTGAATAGTCATTTCACCAAAAAATATACATGCATGGCACGTAAGTACATAAAATATGTTAAACCTTATTTGCCATTAGGTAAAGGCAAATTAAAACCACAGGAAGATTCCACTCCACATACACTAGACTGGCTAAAATTGAAAAGACTAACAGTACCAAATATTAACAAGGATGGGAATATAAGGTGCTGTTTTTCAACATTTCTCACAAGTCTAACGGCACTCATTACGTGACAAAGAAATCCCACTCCTTGGCATTTTTTGTAAGAAATAAAAAATATATGTTCACACAAAGATTTGTATTCAAATACTCACAGAAGTTTTATTCATAATAGCACCAGGCTGGAAATAATCCAGATGTCATGGATAAGCAACTTACCCTGTTTCCGTACCAGGAGATGCTAACAGCAATAAAAAATGGCTGACCAAACAATGCCTACTACAAACACGGATGAACCTCGAAGTCATTTTAGAGGCAGAATAAGCCAGACACAGAGACTCCATGCTGTATTATTCCATCTAGGAAAAAGTCTCTAAAAGGTAAGACCACACTGACAGAAAGTGGATCAGTGGCTGGCAGGATGAGGCATGGGGGAGGAGACTGAGTGTCAAAGGCCCTGAGGGGCTTTCCTAGGGTGACAAAGCTTTCTGTACCATGGTTTTGTTAGTGCCTGTACAAATCTGTCAAAACTCATTACAGTGTACACTTAAGTGCATTGAGTGTGACTTAAACCCCAGTGAAGGAGACAACAATAATTATTTTTAGTATTTGTTTTGTTTTGGAGATGAAAGGATGTGCAGTGGCTGCTTGTCTCGTGACATGATTCGCTGGAGTCTGCAGATTCGGGATCCCAGAATCCTCTAGCAGGCATTTCTTAAGCTGCGGCACTTCAGTAATTGCATCCAGAATCCAGTCACACACTGCGGTCACATTGGTGGTTCTCTTTCTGCAGGCTCATCAGGGGCTCTTGTCTTGCCAGAAGCCTTGAGAATCTGCTGTCTGCATGACTAGACGGGAGTGCTAAGCTCCGCAGTGAGGAGGTCTACACTGCAGTCTCTGATCTGGGGTCCTGTCTAACCTGATTCAGGAAGGATTCCAGGGAATCCTCCCTCCACTCACTTCAGTACAGCCAATACCCTAAATACTGTTCAAATGGCCCTTTCTTTTGGCCCTCTTTTCTCATCACTCCTCCTTCTCCCCACCATACCTCCTTTGAGGATTTCACTCCATTTTCTTATCATCGTCAGTCACCAGCCTCTATGTAAAATATTCAGAGACTCGTACCTAAGTAACGAATTTTGAGATCGTTAGCTCTCTTGAACTGGGACCTTATTTCCCCCTTTCAATTCCCCCTTCAATTTACCTTTTGCATAGCTTGATACACATCAGTGGCACTAAATAAATAAGCCATAATTAATACATATTTGGCTCTTGTACTGTTTATTTTCCTCTTCTGAGACTCAGAATAAGCAGTTCACGACTTGAATACTTAACTACTAGATGAAATACTAAAGGGACCCTTTTGTGTCCATTTTCCCCTGGTCTTATTGAATATGAATTTTCTAAACTAGAGGAATGGCATTGTCCCAGACTCCCTCAATTTGGAGCCTTAATAAATTGATGATTAAAATGAATATACTTGTAGATGTGGTGGTTCTTTGAACAAATCACAAATGCACACTTAAAGGAAAAAGAGGAATATTAATTTGCCTGTACAAAGTATTCCCAACCATCAGTGGCATGTTGTACATGCATACCAAGAATCTGAGAGAGCCAGACCAGGGAGAACCCTCGTCAACATGGTGTCTGAAGTCGCTGACACATGTCACCGGACAAGGGTAAAGTGTGAGGAGATACGTTTAGCATGCAAACTTCTCTGGAATAATGTCTGGGGAAGCCTTAGGAAGCAGCCCTTGTGTTATCTTCTTTTTTATTTTTTTAAAATTTTATGTATTTGAAAGGCGGGGCAGGGTTGGGGGAAGAAGAGCGATTCTCCATCTGTGGGTTCACTCTCCAAAACTCCATAAAGGCTAGGACTGGGCCAGGCTGAAGCCAGGGGCCTGGAGCTCCATCCTGGTCTCCCACGTGAACGGCAAGAACCCAGGTCTTGAGCCATCATCTGCTGTCTCCCCAGACACGCATTGGAAGGAAGCTGGATTGGAAGCAGAGCGGGACTTGACCCAGATACTCTGCTATGGGATGTAAATGTCCCAAATGACGGTTTACCCACTGCTCCTCATATTATCTTCTTGAAAATGAAAGAGAATTGTGCAGTTGTTACAGTTTGTCAGAACAAAGATACTTATTCAGTGCTTACTGTGTGTCATTTAATTGTGTATCATGCTATTTAATCTTACATTGCGCCAAGTTACACCACACTTAGTGCAGGGTTGAACCCAAGGCTGTCTGATTCCAAGTCTGAGGGGGTTCTTCCCCACAGGTGTCCTGCTCCTCCATGAACTGGTCCTCTGGAGGTCTGAGGTCCTTGTCAGTAGTGTTCTTGCTTCACTGCCATGGCTGGCGACAAAGTTTACTTCCTGCAGCCTACCACTAGAGTGGCAGTCAGATAATTAACTTGTCTCCCCCAAAGGAGCTCTGTTCATGGGACAGTTTTCAAACGGGGCATGGAAAGGCACTTGGCAAATTGCAAACGGAAATAACACTTCAAAATGAAAAATAGGTGTACATTTATCAACTATGGGTAACCAAAGGGTGGGCACTGTCCGGGGCTACACTGAAATCAGCTACAAAGAGTTAGCCTGATGAAGAAAATGATTGCGTCGCTTGGTTCTAATCTTCTACCAAAGCAGATATGGTTTCCCAGTTGTTGCATTATTGTGGCCTCAGATGGGCTCCCTCTTGGTTTTATTTTATTTATTCACTTTGGTCATTGTTTTAATAATAATGGTAAAATACACCAGGGCACCCTAGCTTGGATTTGCAGTGTGCATGACATGCTTTTAAAATTATTTCCTTCAGATTAATTTAGACATTGAGAGGGGGAATCATCCAAAGGCAGTTTGCATTTCCCCCCAGATTAAATCTTGTGACAGTAGAGATGGGCATGGTGCAATGTTGGGCTTTGTGGTGGTAGGATTACGAAGCAGAGGGATATCCCTGGTTGACAAAAGAAAAGTAAGTCTGAGAGGTTCATGGTGACTGTTGTTTTCCCACTTGATTTATCGGGCATCACATGAACAAAGTGTGTTCTTCTTTCCTTTCTCCACATCTCACGTGTCTAGGACTGAAGTGTCCTAACAAAGGCAAACAGATGGGATCGATGGACTCCATTGAGTTGGCAGTGAGCGCGGAAGATTGGATTGGGTGTGCCGAGGTCACAGTGCGTGAAGAGACAGCAGCACTTTCATGGAAAAATGGAGTTAAAATGTAAGTTTGTGTGGATGCAAAAATTTTTGAAATCCTTGCGTAGCTTAATCTCAGATTAAGAGAGATGGAGAAAAGGATATTTTGTACACATTTCCATTAGAGAAAGTGAAAATTGGTATTAACAATGAAAAACCGAGTTACACTTTTGCTATCAGTTCAGTCAAATACCAAACAACCTAATGATATAGTTTTAAATAACAACCTCATAGGAGTTGGGAAGGATTCAGCTTTGCTCTTTTCTCTGCACTGTCGAATGCAGCAAGGGCTTACTGAGAGTCCACTACATGGTCCATACAATTTTTTCCTTCCTTCGTGGCAGCTTGGAGGCTGATCTGAGGTTTCTGTCTTGTTGTAGTAACTTCCTCTTCAGTTTCCAATGATGGATTCTCAGATGCTGTGTTCACACCACTCTGCCAAGTGTAAACGGGCGGCATTACCGCAAGATGCTGTGATCGAGAGGCAATGACAAGATTTTCGTCGTACAGAAACACATCTTGAAAAACCCATGTGCATTTGTATATAAATGAGATGAATGATTAATTTGTAATTTTTAAGTCTTTCCCTGGCCCTCATGTTCTAAAGGGAAATAATTTATGCTTGGGACGTGAGCCCGCAGCTTTTTTTCATTAAGAAAAACTGATTAACGTGCAAAGGAAGACAAGAGAAGTCAAAGAGGCCTTGGGAAACTAATGAAATAAGCAAAAAAGCAGCAAATGAAAAAAAAAAAGAACAACCGAAAAAAGGGCAAAGAGGGGGAGAAAGAATGGGGAGGAACACACAGGCTGGGTTTCTGGGAAGATTCCCATGAGTAGCAAAAGCTGGGGAAGAGGGACTTTCCACGTGGTGGACCGTAAGTGGCAGACCTGGACACAGAGTATTTTTAAAGATGTTTGATTCAAATGAAAATAACGAAAGTCTTATCAAGACTTGTGAGAATGGATGAATATTTGATTCTTGTTAACTGTGTTAGACTATTATTATTATTATTATTGATACAGAGGGACGTAGAGCATCATCCAGGACCACAGGGCCTCTGGTTATATGCAGATACGCATTCACTCACTCATTTGTCATTTTGGTTTCTGTAACTGTTTCTGTCCTCTTGTCTGTGAAACATTACAATATCTTAGATTCTCAGATATGTAATTTTGTCATAAGATCAGCAGTCAGGCAACCAAGGGTGACCCTCAGGCCTCCCGAGGTCCATCCCCTGCCCCTTCCATGTCCACAGCTCATTTATCTTATGAATGAGGGGCTGGGGGAGGGTCTTTCTGTCTCAACTCCCAATCACCAGGAGCAGGGTGCCCCTCAGAGGGGCAGGGTTGGCTGTGTAGCTCCCCCTGGATAGCTCCCTTGGGGGCACCCTTCCCCCAACCCCATTTCTGCCATTTGGAGCTCATGTGATGATGGCAAAAACCATTAACGTCCCTGGGCCTGGGTTACAATAGGCGACCTCTGGGCTGGCGCCGCGGCTCACTAGGCTAATCCTCCGCCTTGCGGCGCCGGCACACTGGGTTCTAGTCCCGGTCCAGGCGCCGGATTCTGTCCCGGTTGCCCCTCTTCCAGGCCAGCTCTCTGCTGTGGCCAGGGAGTGCAGTGGAGGATGGCCCAAGTGCTTGGGCCCTGCACCCCATGGGAGACCAGGATAAGTACCTGGCTCCTGCCATCTGATCAGCGCGGTGCGCTGGCCGCAGCGCGCTGGCCGCGGCGGCCATTGGAGGGTGAACCAATGGAAAAAGGAAGACCTTTCTCTCTGTCTCTCTCTCTCTCACTGTCCACTCTGCCTGTCAAAAAAAAAAAAAAAAAAAAAAGAATAGGCGACCTCCAAGGTCCCTCTCAATTTAAATATATCATGATTCTTTAATGTATAAAATTTTTTTGTTTAAGATAAAGTGCTTTCCTAAGATTAATTGCAGGGACAGGGAAATAGTGGGTTTTTTTATGTATTAGCTCTGACACTCAGTTTTTGACATTATGTGGATCTGATACATTTGCCACTATTATTGAGCCTGCTTCTGTATTTGTAGCTCCCGCAAGGGATTTTGGTTTTCCTCGACATTTCATTCACAAATTCAGTATAGCAGATTCTGGTCAGGGAAACCTATTATTATTTAAAGATTTATTTATTTATTTGAAAGTCAGAGCCAGAGAGAGAGGGTTATCTATCTTTTGCTGGTTCACTCCCCAGATGGCTGCAACAGCCAGGGCTGGGCCAGGCTGAAGCCAGGAGCCAGGAGCTTCCCCTAGGTCTCTCATGTGGATAACAGGGCACCAAGCACTTGGACCATCTTCCACCTCTTTCCCAGGCCATCAGGAGGGAGCTGGTTTGACAGAGGGGCATGAACCAGTGCCCATATGGGATGTTGGTGTCACAGGTGGTGGCTTTACCCACCATGCCACAATGCTGGTCCCAAGGTCAGGGAAGTTTGGAATTCCTTTCCTCATCCTTGTGAAGAGTTGGGACATTTCTCTGTGGTGCACATGTCCCAACATTCTGTTGACTTGATGCAACATGTAGCAATCATCATAATAATCATGAAAGAAAGAACAGTCACTGGGGAGGTTTGAACTGCAGAGCTGAACATGGTAACTTGTGCAGATGCTGTTAATTGCCCTTGTGATCTTGATTCTTATCCAGTGACAGACCCCAGACAAGGGTTGGTGAAATTTTTCTACCCAGGGGAGAGGAGCATTGATTATCCATAATGCTTGGACTTTCTGCTTTATGGTGACACTAACAGCAAATTGACTTGCTTTCAAATGCCTTGTAGACAAAGCACCCACTTACTGCCTACACCTAGGGGAGGCCAGGCCCTCTGCTCTGCCTTAGGCCTCCATGGTTCCAATCCCATATCAATGCAATAACTTTACAGTCTTCTGTTTCATTGCTTGGTTCCCGTTTCTCTCCCATACCACAAGTCAGGTCAGATCTAGCTCAGAATCGCATCTATTGATGCTGGCACATTGCCTGGCCCACTGGAAGTGCTCGGTGAGTGTTTATTGAGTAAATGAAAAACCAAGCAGTTAGGTGATAGTCTTGGCTTTGAGGAATTGCACTGTATAATTGGCCATGTTGATTTGGAATCAGAGTTTCTGAATATTTATGCTCCTCCCAGGAAGATGGGAGGTATCAAGGCAAATTCCTACTTTCTCCTTAAGAGGAAATTAGATATTAGAGGGAAATTTGCACCCCATGGATCAATACATATGGCAAAATTTCAGCACCTTAACCTTAAAACCCAAGCAATTAACTTTGTTTGAAAAGGTCAGTGGCAGCTGTGCTCTTCTCCTCTGACAAGTTGAGCTGTCCAACAGAACTCAGTTTAAATTAGAAATATCTTTGCAAAGTTAATCAGAGCCTCATTTATGCTGTCACACTGCAGGGGAGGTGCACCTGTCAGGATTCCAAGTTGCTCTGGGCAGCACCAGGGTTTTCTTCTGCCATTCTCAATACAGCATGGGTGACCTTGCTTCCCACACTCAAAGAACCTAAGAGTAAAAGTAGCTGCTGGTTTTTGGAGTGTCTGCTCTGGGCCACCGTAAGTGCCTTTGAGTGTCTGCTCTTGGCATCATAAGTCCCTTTGAGTATATTACCTTCAAACTTTCTGTCACCTCTAAGGTTAGTATCATTAATTTATGTCAGATAGAAGAAACCAGGGCTCACGGAGGTTAAGCCACTTGTCTGAAGTCCCGCAATGAGAAATGGGAAGCTCTTACAGATACTGGACTGTCTGCTCCCTCCACCCATGTTTTCTCAACTCTGGGCTGTGGGGAATAGAGTTTGGGTTCCAGTGGACAAACTGGCCCATTTTATTGTGTCTTGACCACATCAACTCCTGATTGCCCCCATCATGCACCTTGGTTTGCTTCTTGGGTGGGAAGTCGTGTTTGAAATCTCAGAGACTGCCAGGGAGTGCAGGGGCTGAAAGAGAAGAGGAAGTTGTGGCTTTCAAACAAACAAACAAACAAATAAAAAAAAAAACCGCATGTAGTGGCTAGCACTATTCTTGGCTGCCTCCTAACACCTCAGTGTTTGCTCTTGAATTTCCTGCACATTCATGGCCTTAGGATAAAGCAGTCCCAGTAGAGCCAGCTTGGGCCAAGGAGACATTTGGATGGAGCCCGGAGGTGTGGATCAGGCAGGAATGCAGCAGTCCTCCCTGGGTGTCTCAGCCAGCTCAGGCTGCTGTGACAAACATCCACTGACTGGTGGCTCCCAGACATCAGGAGTGCTTTGCTCAGTTCTGGAAGCTGAGGAGCTCAAGGTCAAGACCCGCAGATTCTGCGTCTGGTGAGGGCTGCTCTTCTGCTCACAGCGTCCTCGTGTGACGAAGGGGCAAGGCCGCTCTCTGGGCCCTCTTTTGTGAAGGCTCCACCCTCCTGACTTCAGTGCCTCCCAAAGGGCCCCCTTCCCACCTTGATACCATCAGCTTGGGGTTAGGATTTCGGGACATGAACTTGGGCAAACACAAGCACTCAGACCATACAAGAGGTATCGCCGTAAGGAGATTCTGTATTGACACTTAAACTGCCTCTGTGCAGACAGAAGAGCCAGCAGGTCTTTCTGTTGGGGAAGCATTCAGACTTTGGAACCAGTGCGATCCAAATTCAAATCTCAGCTTTTCCACCAACACACTGGGACACCTCAGGCAGACCGCTTAACCCCTCTGGGTCTCAGTTTCTTCTTCCACAGAAAGGGAATCTTCATATCCTCGCCAACTTGCCCACAAGAGATGTTGTGACGAAGGCCCTGAGATACTGACTTAGCTTGTATTGTTTGCAGGATATGCACACAGCAGACCTTAGAATTCTGGGGAGAGAGACCAAAAAGGACCATTATAATAAGGTGCACTAAATGATATTAGGGGGACACTACAGCTTATGCAAACAGAAAGGAGTCCTTAACCCAGTTTTGGGGAGTGGATGTGATGGGTGGGAGAGACCTGATGGTTGACGAGGGATAAAGCAGATGGGACAGGGCAACAAGTGTCAATGGCAAGATTCAGAGTGAGGCTTTCCAGAAACTGCTCATGAGCACCCCTACTTGTGTATCTTTTGAGGGTCTCAAAGTCAATGTGCCCAGTACTCTATCCTGGTTCTCAGCAAAGGGCAACTCCATTTCTCACTCGCAAGCTTGGGGTCATCCTTGGCTGCTCCCTTCTCTCGTTCTCCGTTCCCAACCCCTCCACGAATTCTGTCAAGTTCTCTTCCAAATGCGAGATGACCACCTCTCGTCATCTCTGCAACCCTGAACCAAGACACCACCCTTTTCTGTCAGGACCATTTTACGATGGCTCCTAACTGGTCTTCCAGCCCCTGCCCCAGCCCACTGCTGTCTGTCTGCTGCACACCAGCCTGGGTGGTGTCTCTAAACACAATTAGGAGCTGCCGATTCCTCTATGCAAGCCTATCCAGGGGCTGACTATTGCCTCCAGGGTTGAGGCCAATGTTTTCACCTCTGGCCCCCTGGCTGCCCACTGATCACCTCTCCCACCATCTTCCCCTTTCATTCATCTCCAGCATAACTAGCTGCCTTGTTGCTCCTAAAAAATGTTAACCAGGGTTGGGGCCAGCACCATGGTGCAGTAGGTTAATCCTCTGCCTGCAGCGCTGGCATCCCATATGGGCACTGGTTCTAGTCCTGGCTGCCCCTCTTCCAATTCAGCTCTCTCCTGTGGCCTGAGAAAGCAGTAGAAGATGGCCCAAGTCCCTGGGCCCCTGCACCCACATGGGAGACCAGGAAGAAGCACTTGGCTCCTGGCTTTAGATCGGCATAGCTCCAGCTGTTGCAGCCAACTGGGTAGTGAACCAATGGAAGGAAGACCTTTCTCTCTGTCTCCCTCTCACTGTCTGTAACTCTACCTCACAAATAAGTAAATAAAATCTTTATAACCAGGGTTGTTCTGCTGCCCTTTGTCATCACTGATACTGACGTCTGGCATGTTTTTTTCCTGCATAGACAAATGGGTCAGCCCCCTCTTTTACTCAGGCCCTTCCTCAAAGTGCACTGTGTGTCAAGTCCCCCCAACACACTGTATAGGATCATTCTCTACTCTTTTGTTAATGCATCTGTGGTCACCTGCCACAGTATGTCTTTGCCTGTTGGCTGTCTGTCTCCTTCAACCATAGAATGAAACTCCACAAGAGTAAGAAATTTGCCTGTTTTGTTTGCCATTATATCCTTAGGACACAGAGTAGTACCTGGCACATGGACGGGATGAGTTTGTGAATGAATTGTGTCATTCGTGTCACTCCAGTGGATCACAAGTTGGCCCCATTCTCTCCAGGTCTGTTGGATGGTTACCTTACTGGCTGGTACCGTGGGCTCCACTGGGACATCCAGCCTTGCGCCACAACTGCAGGAAGTGTGGGTGGACCAAAGCTCATCCAAGCCCATCCAGGGTCCCATGGGAAGGCCCTGACCTCTGAGGAGGATACAGAGTGGAGAGGGTGTTGGCCTGTTGGCTGCTGGTCATCTGAGGGTGCATTGAAAGTGGCTTCCATTTCCAGCTCTGTCACTTTTGCCAGGATGAGAGCCAAACATGCTTCAGTTTCCTTTATCCAGAATCCTAGGTGGGGGAGGGGTAAAGCCCCTCTAACATTGTTTGAGCCATGAAGACACCTCACCCCCGGTGACTTCCCCCTGGGATATTCTTGTCCTACAGAACAAGTCAGGGAGGGCCGTGAGTTCCTCCCGGGTGGGGTTTGTATATTGGCATTTCTCAGAAGGCGGGGAGCAGATGCAGGAGATTAATTGCAATAGTTATCTCTTTTAATGTACATCAGCCCCACAGCCCGTGATTTATGACTGCTATTGCTCAGGCCCAGGCGTCGGCAGTGCAGAGGAGTGGGCTGTATCCCAAATGGGTAACCCTGGGTTACACGGCAAGATGACTGCGGATGTGCTACTGGGTGATTTTTAGCACCAAATAAGATTGAATAACACGGAAAGAAAGTTATTCTCCTTTCCATTCACTTTTAATGTTTCTGATTATAGGAGAAAAAGTCTCGTTTAGTGCTTGAACGCTTGCCAACCTCCCTCTTTTTTATCAGCGGCATTGAGTTTCAGGCTCAGACCATTCCACAGGCAGTAGCAGAATCCAGCAACAAAGCTTCTTTCCATTGTGTTTAACTGTTTCTTTCTATCGATGGCAAGTAATGCTGGTTTGCTCTTGGTGGTCATGATGTAAAACTCCAATCAAAATGCATTCATTTAAATAAGATATTGGGCTGAGTTACATAAAGGAAATCAAGCAAATTAGAGGAGAGCAGGATGTGAGTGATAAAGATACCACTAAGGTGGAGCTCACGGGACCAGTGCTGTGGAAGTCTTGCTCCAGCTGGGCCACCCACCTACAGCCAGAGTGGAGACTTCTTGGCCGTGCTGCACTCATTTTTTTTTAAAAGATTTTATTTAATTGAGAGGCAGAGTTACAGACAGAGAATTGGAGACAGAGAGAGAGGCCTTCCGTCCTCCGATCCACTCCCCAGATAGACACAATGACTGGAGCTAGGCTGATCCAAAGCCAGGAAGCCAGGAATTTCCTCTGGGACTCCCATGAAGGTGCGGGGGCCGAAGCACTTGGGCCATCTTCCACTGCTTTCCCAGGCCATAGCAGAGAGCTGGATCAGAAGAGGAGCACCCGGGATATGAACTGGTACCCTTATGAGATGCTGGTGCCGCAGGCAGATGCTTAGCCTACAGGCCACAGTGGCGGTCCCCATGCTGCACTTTTGCTTGGTCCTATTTCCAGCTCACTGTTACCTTCTAGTGACTTTGGATCAGGTCAACCAGCCACTTTTCTGCCAATGATGCAGACCCCACAGCCTGCCCCGTGTTCTCAGGAAACCACGGTGATCCAATTACTCAAGGCTAAGTGGTCTTGCTGTCAGTACTCAGGGACTCATTAAACAGAGTCGGAACAGCCATAAACGTGGCGTACATGGCTGCCCTTTCTGAGACCTGCAACCTGAGGTCAAAGCATGTTCTGGTAGTGTCACCAGGCGCAGGTTCCCATCTTCTTCCTTCCTTCCCGTGTGCTTCTGCGCATTCAAAAGCCTGTCTCGTCCACGTGTGTGACCTCCAGAGAAGCCTCCCTGTGACAGGACTCCATGACCAGGGCCCCTTTCTGAACACCACGGAATGTGCTGGACAATGGCCAGCAAATGCAGGAGGCCACTTAATCCTCAAGGCCTGGAGGTGCAGGAGACTCAGAGCTGAAGTGGTAAGAAGGGACCTGCAGTCACGTGGAGCTGCAGCGCTGGGCAGAACTGTGCAGTCAAACTGTACCCCAGCGGGGACAGCTGAGGGATGGATACGCTGACCTCTCCCGCCTCCCTCCCTCTGACTTTCTCCTGCTGCTGCCCACTGACCAGGCCCAACCAGAGCCAGAGGAAAAGGGGCCTTGTTGACATAGCTCCAAGACTGACCTCCAGGGCAGAAAACAGGGTAGAGACTGGAGGAGACTGGAGAGAATCCACCTGGACCTCTGTGCTTTGGTGACTTGGATTCGTCCTCTATTGCGATCGTGGCAAATCACACACATTTACGACACTTAGGAGCTTAAGGCGATGTCGTTTATTCTAGCTTCTCCAAGCACATTGCCAGGAGTACCATTAGGGAAATCAGGAAATTAGTGCTGATGCAATAATATTATCTAACTTACAGATCATATTCGAATTTTATCTGTTCTCCCACTCAAGATTTTGTTTATTTATTCTGCCCTCCCCTCCCATCAGGATTTAATCCAGAACCCAGCCTGATACTTTGTTGTTGTATCTCTCTAGTCTACCCCAACCTGGATCGCTCTCTCAGCCTTTGCCGTGTGTGAACTTGGTAGTTTTCCTGTGTGAAGAGTTCTGGGTAGTCAGCTCAGAGCCTGTGGTGCAGTTTGGGCTTGTTCGATGTTCATTTCCTGTTTGGGTTGAGCTCATGCATTTTTAGGGAGGAGGCCAGAGAAGTGCCACTGTGCACCAGTACGTGTGCAGTGCATCTCGTCGGGAGTTACATGAGACCCGTATGTCTCATTACTGGTGATGTTTGCTTTGATCACTTGCTGACAGTGGTGTCTCCAATACACAGCTACTATTGTTCCCATTGTAATTAATAAGTGTCTGTGGGGATATATTTTGAGTTTTTTCAGATACCCTGTTTCTCATACTTTCACTCACTAATTTCAGCATCTGCTTCTGCTGATTCTTTGATGAACAATCATTACTTCGGTGTTTGCCAAATCGTGATTTTCTATTTCTGTCATTCTTCTGTTGTTATTAGTTGCAATTCTACTTTGAGAAGAAACTGCCTCTTTTCATTTATTTGTTCTTCAGTTTCCTTTTACATCAGTATGGGTCCCTGGTATTTATTCTCCATTCCTGGTATTTATAATCCATTGTTATCACTGTTACCAGAGTGGTTTGGTACTTGGCCATGGGCAGCTCCTTCAAATGACTGCTCTTTTTGACAATGCTCTCGTCACTGTCCCTTCACTACTGTAGTCCGAGACATAGTCTTCTGCAGGACACTGCAGTGGCTTCCTGACTGTGTCCCGTCCCCCTACCCCTACCTCTGATGTTCGCTCCCATTCGAATCTTGATAGTGTTGCTGGAATGATCTTGGTTAGAAATAAGTTTTTAAAATTCTAGATTTATAGTTTTAGATTTATAGGAAAATTGCAAAGATAGCACAGAGTTCCCATATACTGCATTCCAAGCTTCCTCTATTATTAACTTATTTTTAATACATTTTATTTTTATTAATTAGAGAGAGAGAAAGCTAACTCAAGTCAATCCAGGTCTGCCACGTAAGTGGTGTGTCGGGGACTTAGTGGAACCATCTGTGGTACCTCCCAGGTCCACATTAGCAGGAAGCTGTAATTGGTTGCAGAGCTAGGAATAGAATCCAGGTACTTTGACATCAGCAGACACCTCAACCTGGGTCTTAGCCACTAGGCTTGCCCCTATTATGACTTTTTTTTTTTAAGGATTTACGTTATTTATTTGAAAGAGTTACAGAGAGAGGTAGAGACAGAGAGAGAGAGGTCTTCCATCCACTGGTTTACTCTCCAAATGGCCTCAATGGCCAGAACTGCACCGATCCGAAGCCAGGAGCCAGGAGCTTCTTCCTGGTCTCCCATGTGGTTGCAGGGTCCCAAGGACTTGGGCCATCTTCTACTGCTTTCCCAGGCCATAGCAGAGAGCTGGATTGGAAGAGGAGCAGCCGGGACTAGAACCGGTGCCCATATGGGACGCTGGCGCTCCAGGCCAGGGCATTAACCCTCTGCACCACAGCACCAGCCCCTGCCCCTATTATTAACATCTTAGACGGGAAGGGCACATTTTTCACAACTAGTGAACCCATGTTAACACATCATTAATAACTAAAGTCCACCCTTCCTTCAGTTGTCCTTAATTTTTGCCTGAGGTCCTTTTTCTGTTCCTAGACCCCCTCTAGCACCCCACTGGCATTTCACAGTCATCTTCCTTTTGGCTCCTCTTGGCTGCGAAAGTTTCTCTGACTCTCCCTTGTTTTGATGACCTTGACAGTACCAAGAAGTTCTGGTCAGGTACTTTGTAGGGTACCCTTCCATTGGATTCTTGTGATGATTTTTTGTGAATGGACAGGGATTATGAGTTTTTAAATGGAAGACCACAGAGGTGAAGAGTCATTCTCCCCACACGCTATCAGGGCACACACAGTTGACGTTGATGTTGAGCTTGAGCACTTGGCTGAGTCAGTTTGTCGGGTTTCTCTTCCGTAAAGTTACTCTTTTCCCTTTCCTGTACCCTACTCTTTGGATGGAACAAAAAGGCAGAGGAGAAGCAAACTCACTCTCTGTGTTCTGGAGCTAGGGTACCCTTCCTATGAACATCAGAACTCCAGGTTCTCTGGCCTTTGAACTCCAGGCTCTGTACAAATGGCCCCCGGTTCTGAGGCCTTTGTACTTGGACTGAACCCTGCTCCCAGCTTGCAGAGAGCCCAATAAGGGACTGCTCAGCCTCTGTTAGCACATGAGCCAATCACTGTAACAAACCCCTTCCAATGTATATTTATGTCCTGCCTCTCTGGAGAACTCTGATACACTCCTCCACCACTGAAACGACCCCGTGTTGTTCTTAGAAATTCCCAGATGCTCCTAGAAACTTGGGTAATATTGACTTAGTTGAAAGGAGCTTGTCTCATAATCTCATATTCTGAACCTTGGACTTAACCAAGCTATGCCAAATCACTAGTGTTTGATGGTAGGGGTCAGGAGTGTGAGGGTCTGCATTAAACTACAGTTGCTTTGGTAGCAGGAGTCCAGAGAAAAATATCAGCTAGAGACAGAGCAGGGCAAGTCCATTTGCATCAACATTCGACCCTCTCAAATTTGACCAGTGCTTCCTGATACGAATTTCACTCCCTAAACTAAGAACTAGTTCATTGTTAAGTGGGTCCTCTTGGATGCATCCAGCAGAACACTATGAGTGTAGAGAATGAAGAGAATTCTTTGTGCTAACATCTGTGCAGTGGCGAGTGATTCATCAGTCAGCTACATGCTGGCTTCCTCCGCATTCCCGGAAATCATTCATGAAGTTCTCTGAATAGCATCTTAAAGGCCCCACGCCACCACATCTCAGGGTCAGGAACTCTCCGATTCACCCTTTGCCCCTCAGCCAGCCAGGAAATGGGCCTGACCTTACCACACTTGTATTGTTAGTGCACACCTGGACCTTTGTCTGGGAGTGGAGCGCATCACCCAGCCTTGACTCCTTTCAGATAGCAAAGTGAGAGAGGTCTCACCGTGAGGCCTCCGTTGAGCGAGGAACCTCTTATCAGTCACATGGAAGCACAAATGAGGGCTTGAGCTCGGCTGACCTCCCCTGGCTAAATCAAATGGCCCAGCGGTGCCATGTTGACCTAGTGTGTTGGGTGACGGGAAAGTCTTTCAATTATTCTGAGAGTGATTGTTAAGAGGATGAGAAATCATCTGTGTTCAAAGTTGACTCTAATTTCTCTAAAGGAGATGATTTGCCCATTTAAAACTGTTACCTGAACAAGACATTTGGGTACTTGGGCATTTGATGTTGGTTTGGTGTCACCTTTATGCATATTGATGATCACATGGCTACAAAGGCCTTGTTTCGTGTTAACTGGAGTCCTTGCCTGGGAGGGGCCGGTCTGACTGGCTAGAAGCAGAGTTCTCTTCTGGAGGGCCAATGTGGATGCAGAAAGATATTGTTGGCTTTTTTTTTTCCTCTTACTTCTGTAATTAAGACATTTCTGATTATAAGGAAGAAAAATAAACTGTTTTTACTGGTTGCAAAGGCAGGGAATTTGGTGGATTCTTTTCCTCAGCTTAGCATAGAAATAAAAAGTGGGAAGCAGTTTGCAAAGAAGCAGAAACTTTAATTTTGTTTTGCAAAGCAAAAGCAAAAATGTCTCGTCTGAGAGGAGCTGAGATGGAGTGCCCGAGCAGGACACATGTTTTCAGAAGGTGCACAGGGTTTTTAAGGTCTTGCTAATTTTTTATGGGGTCCTCGAATGTGGGTGACCTTTAGATGGGGGTTTCACATAATGTATGCTCATTGGCTTGGAGCTCATGGTGATAGTGGGGGTATTTTAGTGACAGCCCAAACAGGAGTTGCTAGGAGCCAGCTTCCTCTTCGGTGGACCTGGCCTGCCTGCTGCTAGTTCTGGGTACAAGATTTGTGACTAGCTTGAAGATGTCGTCAAAACCACAGGCTCTCACACACACAGTAGGATGCTACAGTGGGAGAGGTGGGAGCAGGGCTCAGAGCAAACCTCCCTGTCACAGCTTACAGCCCGCATGCCCAAGACATTCTGCTAAAGCCTGAGGGGCCCACAGACACTTAGCCCAACTGGACAGCCCCATTGGTGATGTATTTAACCGTAAAGTAGAAAGGGGGGTAGTTTTATTTGTTTTTAGAATGAGGCAGGCAGTAGTGAAGTTTTAAGGAAGTTGGATGTCAGAGTGTGGTCAGACCTCCCAAGAACCAGAGCTAGGAGGGAGCATACCCCCCAGATCCCTAGACCCTCACCTTTCTGATCTCTCTGAGTATCTATCTCATTCTTTTGTTCCTCTGGGCCAGCTTCTGTGATTGATCTATGAACATGTCACAGGATGGCTGCTTTTGAAGTTTGAAACTTTATGCCTCTCCACGTCAAGCCATCCCCAGCAACATGACTGGTTATACCTGAATGCCAATCGCAGGCTCCCAAGCCGGAGAATCTAATGTGCAAGTGTGTGTGACCTTGTGGAGGAAGTTGCCCTGGGGTGGGTGCGTCTCAGAGAAAACGACATCTCCTGGGAAGACCCTTTGCAATGTACTTTGCATCCTGCATTATACCCACTTTACAGATGAGGAAGCTGAGACTTAACTTTCCTTGCTCAAGGTCATGTAGCCATATCAGTCTCTTCTTCCTGGCTGAAGATTGTTGCAAGGAAGTCATTTTATTTTGGATGAAAATTGGTGCTATTCATGTTGCAACTATTTTGAGAAATGGGAGCTATCTTTTGATGAAGGGGATGCATTGTTTAGCAAAAAATTTTTTTGACTTGGTAATTTTGTCAAAAGGAAACACTCTTACTCAAAATAAAATGAGAGTAAATGAGAGTAAAATTTTAGTAGCAAAGGGAATGATTCCTAAAATAATTCAGGACAGTTATGCAATCACAAAGTTCTCCAGTATTTCCGCATTCAAAAAAAATGCAAGAAATAAGCAAGAAGGGAATAGAAATTCTTTACGGAAGTGAAAGCCACTTGTGGGCCAACAGTTTGGGGCGTCCTCAGACTTTTTCTAAGGAAAAAGCTACTTAACTCAAACTTGAGCCAAACACAGAATTGGACTATTAATGAAAAAGTGAAAGATCAGTTTTCTGGGTTGACTTTTTCCAATAATTGTGGAATTTTCTCAATTTTTGAGTGTTTTTCCCTGAAGTACAGAGTTAGGATGTCAAAAATAAGATCAGGTAAAATAAGAAAGAAAATTGAAAGTTTATTGTGCATACAAAGACGATAGCTCCTTAACTGGGAGACTCCAAGCCAAGAGTAGTAAGGTCAGCTCACACCAGTTACGGTGCCGCTTGTAAAGCTGAGGAGAGAAAGTGTTCATGATTGGCCACTGTATGTTAAACCATCTTGTTAAGGCAAGCCGAGCTGTTTAAGCTGATTTGACTAATTCACTGAACCACGATGACAAGGATGTAAAGCTGAAGTCTTGTTTGTGATTAGAGGTAACCAATGCCAGTGAAAATATTGATTTCAAAGTTTAAATAATTAGGTTCTTCCTCCCTTTCTCTTCCTTGGCTCACTATATCCAGAACCTACAAGCTCTAAGAAATATGAAAAAATAATTTGATATTGGTTAGGATTTGCATTTTTTAGGATTTGATTTTTTTTTTAAAAATTAATTAAAATAAGGACACAAAGGGTATCAACACCACAGCAACGGTAGTTTGCTTTTGTCTCACTCTAATCCTTTGCTCTTGAACACATTTTTATTACCTAAGTTATCATTCTGTGCTCCTTTCCTATAAATTACAACTACCCCAAGGATTTTTTTTTCCTAATGAATACATACTAACAGCACATTTTGCTTGCAGCCTGTCTCAATTTGCCATCCAAGGCAAACCGGGCTTAAAATAACCTTTTTTTCTTGCATGACTATTATGCTTTGAAATCAATTAAAAATACACAACATATAGAAGAAAGAGCAATCTGCTAACTTAGTAAGGACACCAGAAAATTTTCATATGCACACTATAGATTTTACTTCTGAGCATCTTGTACATGAATCAAAGATCCCGAGACATGGTTAAAATTGTTAGAACTCTGTATGTATTTATTAAGGGAGATACAAAAGCTAGTTTTTATCGACATCTAAGAAATCCAATGAGACTATAAATAGATAAGTTTCTACTTGGTCAATTTGTGGACATACACACACACACACACATGCACAAAGAATTAAAAGAAAATGAGCTCAGTAACTGATATATATGCAGGTAGAATATTTCAGTTAATCTTGCTTAAAAATAGTGATGTTCAAAGAATGACGTACCTGGCCGGTGCCGTGGCTCACTAGGCTAATCCTCCGCCTTGCGGCGCCAGCACACCGGGTTCTAGTCCCGGTTGGGGTGCCGGATTCTGTCCCGGTTGTTCCTCTTCCAGTCCAGCTCTCTGCTGTGGCCCGGGAGGTACAGTGGAAGATGGCCCAAGTGTTTGGGCCCTGCACCCACGTGGGAGACCAGGAGGAAGCACTTGGCTCCTGGCTTCAGATCAGCGCAGCATGCCAGCCGTGGTGGCCATTTGGGGGGTGAACCAATGGAAAAAGGAAGACCTTTCTCTCTGTCTCTTTCTCATTGTCTAACTCTGCCTGTCAAAAAACAAAAAACAAAAAAACAAAAAAACAAAAAACAAAAAAACAAACAAACAAACAAAAAAAACCAAGAGAATGAGGTACCTTCCTCTGAAGGGAGGAGAGAACATCCACTTTGATCAATTTGATTATGGCCTTGTCTAAATAAGGTCGGGGTTTGTGAACTCAGGAGGCTTCCATAGCCTTGGCAGCTCATGACAAGTGCTTCAGGTGATTAGTGACATCATAAATAAGAATGTCAATTGTTAAATCAACAACAGGAGTCAATATGTACTTGGTCCACATGTAGGATCTCTGTCCTTAATGTGTTGTACTATGAGAATTAATGGTAAAACTAGTCTTTGAACTGTACTTCATACTTTGTGTATCTGTGTGGATGCAAACTGTTGAAATCTTTACTTAGTATAGAGTTGATCTTCTGTATATAAAGAAAATTAAAAATGAATCTTAATGAAGAATGGGATGGGAGAGGGAGTAGGAGGTGGGATGATTTGGGGGTGGGAGGGAGGGTATGGGGGGGGAAGAACCACTATAATCCAAAAGTTGTACCTATGAAATTTTTATTTATTAAATAAAAATTTTCTATAAAAAAGAAAAAAAGAATAGTGATGCTTGTCTAATAGCCCCTTTTTCTTATGAGAAGCAGAAATTCTTGCATGTTAGTGCCAGGATTTCAGGTCCTGCTTTGATGTTTCCCCTATGTGTATACCCTCCCCCACAAAGTAACGACCTTATTCTTGATGTTTGAAATTAGCCACGTGAATGATTATTTAAATCAAATTCCTTTTGATTGATCTAGGTAAGACCTTTGGAATTACTCTTCCTCTTTCTTTGATGGTCTTAGATTTGCAGGAAAAACACTTTCTGAGTTACTGGGGAAGACATGAGTAGAAGAGTATAAGCCTCATTGTATCATGAGATGGGGCAGTTACTCTGTCTTCACAAACAGCCACAAATCTCAGTGCATAACTCAACAGAAGTGGTTCTTTTCTCTCACTCAGGTTTCACATTTTATTGTAGACAACTCCCCACGGTCACGCAGGGTCCCAGGGTGATGCCTTTGCCATGATTTTGTAGCTGTAGTGGCACCACTGAGGGTACCTCACACCCTTTGTTATCCAGGGAAGGAAGAAAAAAATACCAGATTATTGAGCCCAGGCTTTTCACTGCCTCAGCCAGAAATGATATCCATTATTTCTCTTCCATTTTGCCAGCCGTCCCTGGTTATATGGCTAATTGAAGGTGGGTTGGGGTATGGCTAATTGAAGGTGGTTGGGGTATGCAGGGGAGGAAATGGAAGAATTAGAATTATACATCATGGCACACAGCAAGTGATGTATGATCCAGCATATTATTCTTAGGCCTTAGGGCTACCACTTCCAGGGAATCAAGGCTGAGAGATTCCACATCCAGGCCTATTCAACACTGAAAGATTACAGTTAGCAGAGGCTCTAGGCCTCGCTGGCCTCTGCAGTGAAGACATGCTCCACTAGCCAACTTAGAGACAGAAGAGTGGCTGCCTGAAGGATGGGAGAAGTCAGGGCTGGGCTGGCTCCGAGGCTCAGACCGCTGTAAAGCATTCTGGCTTTTCTCAGTGTGGAGGGGCTGTACTCTGAGTGTACTCTGTACTCGTGTGCTGTACTCTGAGAGTGCACGTGGCAGCCAGGTAGCACAGTGACTCCAGCTTCCTGCCTGGGCACATTCAAGTCCAGTGGGAAAAACCAAATATTTGTCTAAGTAACTTTTTTGAAAAACGCTTGGGATTTATTTTCACCAGACTGACTCAAGTCACGGGCTCATTCTTGAACTGGCTGAGGGGAAGGCTGTGTGCTGATTGGCTGGAGCCTACATCCCATGCTCTCCAGTGGGTCCAGTGAGTGGAGAGTCAGGGTCTGTGGTCCACTGCCGCTAGCGAAAGGGAAGATGCAGAAATGGAGGGACACTGGCACCCTCACTTCCCCCATGTTCCAGAACTTCTTACCCAAAGAAGTTTCCAGAAGACTCCTACACACTCTGAGCCCTGGCCTGTGCATCCTGGCTCCTCCACTCAGTGCAAGCAATGGCATCTGTCAAGAGACGGATCGGTGTCTTTTATGAGCCAGGCATGTCTGCAATATCTAAGAAGGAAAAGTGAGCTGGACTCAGGCTCTGCCCTCACACAGTTTGTAATCTGGCCACGAGTAAATCAGAGATGATTTGATGGTACATCAGAGGCCGGAGTGAGGATGGTTGTCATGGGAACTCTGCAACACACACACATCCCCACATCTGTCTGGTTCTTCAAGGCAAGTCTTTGAGAGGAAATGCTCCCTTCTGTTGCTTCCTGACTTCCCCTGGGAAGAGACAGCAAGATGGCCTGTGTACTGCTGGGCTGGAAAAATATCTAAGATTGTACAGCCATGTCCTCCCTTACTCTAGTTCCTCCTGAGAAATTGACTCCGCTTACCTTTGGTATGTGACTGTCAACAGACGGATAACCCACCAGATTGACGATTGTGGCATTTAACTGAACCTAGGCTGAGTCTAGGTAAATGCATTGTGTCTTTCGGTGAATATAGCATGTTCCGTTTGTTAAATATATATCATGTAAATAATGTTGAATTCCACTTTCCATGAAATTTTTGGAGTACCCTTGTATTTCTCCACTCAGCAGGCAGCTAAAATTATTCATTTTCAAAACTGTCACTTTTCCATTTAGTTGGAAGACCATCCAAAGGTGTCAACCAAGGCATAATAATGTCCCATGGCGGGGCCAGGGCTGTGCTGCAGTGGGTTAATGCCCTGGCCTGAAGCACTGGCATCCTATATGGGCACGGGTTCTAGTCCCGGCTGCTCCACTTCCAATCCAGCTCTCTGCTATGGCCTGGGAAAGCAGTAGAAGATGGCCCAAGTGCTTGGGCCCTTGCACCCACATGGGAGACCCAGAAGAAGCTCCTGGCTCCTAGCTTTGGATCAGCCCAGCTCCAGTCATTGCAGCATTTGGGGAATGAACCAGTAGGTGGAAGATCTCTCTTTTTCTCTCTGCCTCTCCTTTTTCTGTGTAACTCTGACTCTCAAATAAATAAATCTTTAAAAAAAAAGTCCCATGGGACACAACTCTGAGCTAATTACTCATCTCTCCTGCTGTCCTAGCCAAGCCTCCTTGCTTCTCCTTGAACAGGACAGGCATATTCCCGCCCCAGGACCTGGTGCTTACTGTGGGTCCTGCCAGGCTTGTATCTCTATCCATCTGTACATCATCTGACCTCAGTTCTTCAGATTCTTGCTGAAATGTCATTCATCAGATACACCTTCTCTGCCTACCCTGTAAGGTGGACAACTTCAGTAGACTAGCACTTCTGTCCTTCTTACCTTCCTGTATTTTTCCCATAGTGTTCATCGCCATGTGGCAGAGGACAAATCAGTGTCGTCATTTGTTTTTTGTTAGTCTCTCCTCCTCGAGCAGAAGGCCTGGGAAAGCAGAGGCTGTGTTAGTCACTGCAGAGTCTCTACCACCCATGCTCTCATTACTGAGTATTAGTTGTATTTTCTTAATTTTGCAAATCCCAGCTAATCAAATAAGTGCCACCTAATGGTATGGTTGTCTTTCTGTTCTGTAGGCCCTTTTTTGGACAAATGTCTGATGTTCTGATTTCCTGCCTTCACGGCAAGTGGCTTTTGTGGGGGGTGGCGCGCAGTGCTTGAGCAGGGGTGTGGGAGGGGAGGTGTGGTTATGTAACCTGACTGGGACTGGTGTCACAGACCTAAAAATCATATCTACTGGGGAATCCACTGGCCTTTGCTGCAGCGGTCTCTAGCCGATGGACCCATGGTTGGCTTCCTTGCCTCAGGGAGGGTTTGGTGGTTTTCTCTTGCTGACACAGTCATGCACTGGTCGTCTTTGACACTGACCTAGATAGTGTTTTCCATCCATTGCACTAACCAGACTGTCTACCCTGTGATCTGTGTGTTGAGGTAGCTTGGTTGCCACTCATGGTGGTTCTAAGAGGACCACTGTCTCTCACCTCCATGGTGCTCAGCCATGCCATATAACAACTGAGGGAGACTGGGAGTGTGGACACAGCCTCCTCTCTTTACCCTTCCATTTTCACTTGCTGCACAATGAAAGACTTGGGCAATTTTCCACTGCAGTCTTCTCTAAGAATTAAGAGTGAGGCTCAGGATGGGCATTTGGTCCAGCAGTTAAGATGCTGTTTGGGATACTTGCATCCCATATCAGAGTGTGTAGGTGTGAGTCCTGGCTCCACATCCAATCTGGCTTCCTGATAATGCACACTCTGGGAGGCAGCAGGTGATGGCTCAAGTACTTGGGTCCTTCATGCCCACCCACAGAGGAGACCCAGATTGAGTTCTGAGACCCTGGCCTCCACCCGGCCCAGCTCTGACTGATACACACATTTGAGGAGTGAATCGGTGGGTGAAAGATCAATTCTCTCTCTCTCTTTCTCCCCCTCCATCTCTCTCTTTCCCTCTCCCTCTCTCTCCTTCTCTCTCTTTCCCTCTCTATCCTGCTTAACCTTTCCCTCTCTCTCTCCCTCTCCTTCTCCCTCTTCCCTGCCTTTCAAATAAAAATAAATTTAAAAATTTTACAAAATTGAGGATGTGGGCACAAACAGTTTTCAACATTCCCATCAACCCTTTTCTCTCTCATTG
Organism: Oryctolagus cuniculus; assembly: GCF_051225735.1. Taxonomy (NCBI): domain Eukaryota; kingdom Metazoa; phylum Chordata; class Mammalia; order Lagomorpha; family Leporidae; genus Oryctolagus; species Oryctolagus cuniculus. The sequence goes on from NC_142877.1 coordinate 5,513,033, forward strand.
CTAGGATTTCAGTCCCAAAGGAGGAGTGGTCAGAGTATGTGACATTCCCTCCCCTTTTTTATCAGTTCATCCAGTAATGTATGGAGTTTATTCTTCCAGTGAAGTGGGCTTTGTGTGAATGATTCCATTGCTTCGTTATGTCTGAATCACTTGTCCTAGTTCTAATAAAAAAGTACACCCCTTGCTGTGAACACTTAATCACGTTAGCTTCGAGCAGAGGAAGCTGTTGAGAGAAGAGTGAGATGGTAAATGCCGTCTCTTGTTTAGAATTCAAAACAATTTCTCTGCACCTAGAAATGCAGCTCCTTGCCTGAGACCGGTGAATAGGAGCTCATATTAGTGGTGCCCAGAAAATCCCAAAGCCTCTTCCTGGACAGGTATTGGGTAGGGCCCAGAGGCTAGAAGAAGGGAGAGTGTTTTAATTTTACAAAAGTATTTTTCTTCCTGTAAAGTGTCAGGCTCTGGCCTTAACAACTTAGTTGTACCCATTCATGGCTTGGATGTCAACCGATGATCAAAGAAGAGAAAGAACCTGCCTCCTGGAGCTTACCTGCTAGTGGCAGGAGACAAATCATCAACAAAGCAGCAAATTAAAGATGTAATATCAGTGATGCCATAAAGTAAATGGGTGGAAGCGAGTGGCAGAGAGAGGTGGAGTGATCGGTGGTCAGGGGAAGGCACTCTCAGCAGGGTCATTGAGCAGGGTTTTACACGAGGCGAGGAAATGGGCTAAGCTTCAGTCTGGGGGGGGGGGGCGATTATCAGTTTAGAATCAAGGTGCAAGCTGCTGCTGTCTCCACAGTCTTGATCCTGAGTAATTCCTTCTGTTCAGTGGCAGGGGAAGTTTTTGTAAGTGTTCCCAACGAGTAATGTGTATTGTTGGAGTCTGCTGCCCAACATAAGTGTCCAATACCCACTTGTAACTAGTGGCTATTGTATTAACTTTTAAAAAAGATTTTATTTATTTATTTTGAAGGTAGAGTTAAACAGAGAGAGGGAGAGACAGAGAGAAAAGCCTTCATTCCACTGGTTCACTCCCCAAATGGCCACGATGGCCTGAGCTAAGCCAATCAGAAGCCAGGAGCCAGAAGCTTCTTCTGGGATTCCTATGAGTGTGCTGGGGCCCAAGGACTCGGGCCATCTTCTACTGCTTTCCCAGGCTATAGCAGAGAGCTGAATCGGAACATGAGCAGCTGGGACTTGAACCAGAGCCCATGTGGGATGCCGGCATCGCAGGCTGAGGCTTAGCCCACTACGCCACAGGGCTGGCCCCAGTGGTTACATATTAGACAGCAAATATACAGCATCTTTCAGACGCGATCTGGTGCAGTCAGGGTGGCGTGGCCATAGACATACACCATGGGACACTGTTGTTCTAGAAGACTTTTAATGTTAGAAGTATTATGGCCGCTAGCAACAACATACTGTCGACGATGATGATAGTAATGGTAATGATACTGATATGAGTTCCAGTTTACTGGGCTTATACTAGAAACAGGTAACTTTACATATATTATCACAGGCCAACCTCATCTAAACTCCATGCAAGCAGATGGATTTACTGTCATTTTACAGATGAGAATCTTCAGAGGGTTGAATAATTACCCAAGGTAGTACTGCATATAAATAGTGGGAGTGGCATTGGGCTATAATTTTAACAAAAACAAATGCCTATGATGTTCTTTTTTTAAATTTTTATTTAATAAACATAAATTTCCAAAGTACAACTTCTGGATTATAGTGGCTTTTCCCCCCCATAACCTCCCTGCTACCCACAACCATCCCATCTCCCACTCCTTCTCCCATCCCATTCTTCATCAAGATTCATTTTCGATTATATGATTTTCTTTTAAGATTTATTTATTTGAAAGGCAGAGTTACAGAGAGAAAGGGGGGAGACAGAGAGAGATCAATCTTATGGAGGGGAGAGGTGGGGAGAGAGAGAGAGAGACCTTACATCTGCTGATTCATTCCCAAATGGCCACAACGACTGTAGCGAGGCCAGGCCGAAGCCAGGAGCCAGGAGCTTCTTCGGGGTCTCCCACATGGGTGCAGGGGTCCAAGCACCTGGGCCATCCTCTGCTGCTTTCCCAGATACATTAGCAGGGATCTGGATTGGAAGTAGAGCAGCCAGGACTTGAATGGGTACCCATGTGGGATGCCAGATGCCAGCACTGGAGGTTGTGGGTTGTGGCTTTTTTTTTTTTTTTTTTTTTTTTTTTTTTTTGCCACTGTGGTTTACTGCTACTTGATATGTGGTAAACTTCACAGGGATGAAAAACATTCCCAGACAAGGAAGCTAATTTGGCTTTTACTGAACAGGTGACTGTTTTGTCCACTGAGGAGTAGTTGGAATACTCATTTGACCTATTTCAACCACTTCTAACTTTTCTGTAGCAACAACCTACTTATCAGAATTCCAGCTGATGTCCCATGTGAGTATACTTTGCTGCCACCTGTTGGGAACTTGTCACAGCTCTACAAATGCACAGTCTGTGGTGTTGATAGGAGTCCCCTGGAGTTGTGTGAAGAGCAAGCTGAGCAATCCTAAGTGGTGACCCAGGTCTAGCTGATCTTTTGTTACATGCACAGGGACTTTAAATCTTCTAAAAAGTAAGTGGCTGAGGCTTGTCTAAGAAAAAGTAAAATATTTTACGGGTGCTTGTCAGTGCTTCCTGCAGAAACCACCCACACACCCCGATATTTCTGGATTGGGATTTATTCCCACTCCACAGGCTCTGGATGGCATGAGTCAGCCGTCAGAGGCCCAAGACTTAACTTACAGCATAATTTGTCACTGCGCCCACAGTCGAGCAACATGAGGGAAGAACAGATCCGGAGTAAGGAAGGTGGAGGCAGGGAAGAGGAGGGAGAGAGACTGAGCCAGAACAAGACGTCTAGTAGCAGTAACAACACCCACAATTTACCTACTCTCTGCTGTTTATCAGTCACCGGAGAAGTTGCTTTACCCGTGACAGTGTCTAATCTTTATGATAGTCTCATGAGGTGGGTTTCGTTACTTCAATTTACAGATTGAATGTATTAAGTGCAATAGCCAGTTATTAAATCTGCATATTCCTGCTTCTAAGGCCATCGTATTTCTTGAGTCAATTCAGAGAGACAGAGGATGGTAGAACATAAGTGACCAAAGCAGAGAGTGCAGTTGATGGGGCGGTGGGGGGGTAATAAGTAGCCCTTATTAGAAACAAGAATAGCATGGATAAAAGTTGAGATAGGAACATTCTCTTTAAATTTAGATGATACCTGCTTGGAACACCCACCCCTAAAAGGAGCATATAAAACAGTAGACTTTTTTTTTTGAAGATTTATTTATTTATTTGAAAGCCAGAGTTACAGAAAGAGAGAAAGGTCTTCCATCTGCTGGTTCACTCTCCAGTTGGCCACAATGGCCTGAGCTGCACTGATCCAAAGCCAGGAGCCTAGAGATTTTTCTGGGTCTTCCACATGGCTGCAGGGGCCCAAGCACTTCGGCCATCTTCCACTGCTTTCCTGGGCCATAGCAGAAAGCTGGATCAGAAGTGGAGCAGCCGGGACTTGAACTGGCGCCCATATGGGGTGCCAACACTGCAGGTGGTGGTTTTACCTGCTACACCACAGCACCAGCCCCAACTGTGGACTTTTAATACACGGCAGATCAGATTTTGAAGGACAGTGACCCCTGGAAGATGGGAAGCAAAAAAGATGAGCCCTACACTTACCTGTTCACTACCGGTTTTCAGACCATTCTCCAAAGAGGGGGAATCCAGATGGAACTCAGGGGAATGCCGATGGGCACGTGCATATGAGGAAGTTACTGAAGGCTGGGGAAAGAAACCCCCAAAGTTAGAGACCAGCATACCTGGAACTTATGTGAGGCCAAATGTGGTGCTTTTGTTTCTCACAGGTGAGACTGGAAAGCCTCACACTTCCGTGGGCATTGGGTAAAGTACACAGAAGGGTCTTCCTCCAGTAGTGGGAGATAATCATCCCAAGGATGACCACTGCTCTGATGTCTCCTAACAAGTCCCACCTGCCAGACCTGAAAGGATCAAACTGTTCCCATGCTTCAGATATTTTTTTCTTCCAGCATTCCCCAATGTAATATTCATGATATTTTCATGCAATACAAAATTACCAGGTATGCAAAGAAGCAGGCAACTATGACCCCAAATGAAATCTAATCAACCAAAAGTGACTCAGAACTGACAAATGTTAGGATGAAAAGAAAAATATATATTAAAATAGTTTTTATAGTTGTGATGTGCTGTCGAAGAAAAGATCCAAATATAACTTCTAGAGGTATAATTCTACCATACGAGATGAAAGTAGTGAACTCGAAGATGTAGAAATTACACAAAAGTTAACACAAAGAGAAACGAGAATTTAAAAAAATTAACAGTATAAGGGAACCGTGGAACAACTTCACACAGCCTAATATGTATGTAATTGGAGAAGGAGGCAGAAGTAGACGGAGAAAGTTGAGTAATGATGACTGAAAACTGGTAAAAACTATAGACACACAAATCCAAGAATTTCAACAAACCCAAAACACAAGAAACATGAAGAAAACTATACCAAAATACATCGCAATCAAATTGCCAAGAACTATTGGTAAAAACAAACAAACAAACAAAAAACAAAACAAAACCTTAGAAGCAACCAGAGAAAAAAGAGCATGATGTATAGAGGAATAAATATAGGGATGACAATTGATTCCTGCAGAATGATACAATAAGAATAAAGTGCAGAAATATTACTAAAGTCCTGAAGGTAGAATCTGTCAATCTCAAATTCTATACCTAGAGAAAAATCCTTAAAAAAAAGACTTTTTCAGACACACAAAAGATGAGAGGATTTGTTTTTAGAAGACTATAAGAAATACAAAAACAAATTCATTAGTTGGGGGGAAATAATAACAGAAGAAAATATGGATGTACACAAAAGAATGAAGAGCACCAGAAATGGTAGCAACATGCAGGGATACTTAAGATTGTCTTCTTGTTATTTAAATGTATTTTAAAACTACAATTGGCTGTTGAAATCAAAATAGTAATCATGTAGTGTTGGTTTTATAAAATATGCATAGCTAAATGTGCAATGGCCATATTCCAAAGACTGGGAGTTTCCTATTATAAACTTCCCATCCTGTACATCACATGGTGTAATATCATTTGGAGGTGGTCTGTGAGAAGAATGTATACTATAAATCCTAAAGAAACCACCAAGACAATAGAACAAAGAATTATAGTCAATAAAACAACAAAGGAGATGGAAATAAAGCAAATGAAATATTTGATGAATCCAAAAGAAGACAAAAAAGAGGTCAAGAAAACAAAGAAGAGGTGGAAAAAGTAGAAAACAAACAGCAAGATGTTAGATTTAGTTCTTTTTAAAAGTTTATCTAATTTTCTTCTCTTTCTATTTTTACTCTGTACTGCCTTAATCCATGTAGTATTATTTTCTATTTTTTGATATATTTATGTATTTATTTGAGAGAGAGAGAGAAGGGGAGGGAGAGAAAGAAAGAGTGAGAGAGAAGAAAAGGGGAGGGGAAGGGAGTGGAAGGGAGGGGAGGGGAAGGAGAGAGGGAATGAAGAGAAGGGGAGGGGAGGGAGAGACGGGGAGAGAGAGAAAGAGAGAGAATCCACTGGTTCTCTCTCCAAATGGCCACAATGGCCAGGGTTAGGCCAGATTGAAGCCAGGAGCCGGAAGCTTCTTTTGGGTCTCCAACATGGGTACAGGGGCCACAGGACTTGGGCCATCCTTTGCTGCTTTTCCGGGTGCATTATCAGGGAATTGGATTGGAAATGGAGCAGCCAAGACATGAGCCCATATGGAATGCTGGCCCTGCAGATGGCTGCTTAACCCACTGAGCCTCAGTCCCAGCCCCGATAATTTAATTCTAACAATATCAAATATCACATTAAATGTAAATGGTCTAAATATTCACAATTAAAAGGCAGAGATGGTCAGATTGGATAAAAATCTTTCTGTGTTCTGTATTCTCTTTTTAGCTTTCAGTAGAAAAGTAAATCTTAGGCCAAAGAATACTATTAGGAAGAAAAGAAGAAAGAAAGATAATTTTCTAGTGGCTAAAGAATCAATTATTTAAGAGGACATAACAATCCTAGACATTTGCTCTATTAATAACAGAAACTGACAAAATTGCAAAACAGAAAGAATGAATACATCCACGAGTATAATCAAATATTATTTAGTAATTATTAGGATATGTTGACAGAAAATCAGTAAGGGTATAAAGATTTGAGCACCACTATGAACCCACTTGACCTAATTGAATTTTGTAAAATGTTTTTCATTGAACATTTCCTAGCATTAATATAGTTGTTCCAGTTTTCTTTTGGCTGGTATTAGCATAGTACAGTTTATACTCATCATTTGTGGTAATTATGTTTTATGACAAGATGCTTAGCTTCATTAGTCAATAGGAAAATGCAAAATAAAACTCTTGAGATACCACTGCACATTTATTAGAATAGGTAACAATTACAGAGGAAAAAGTGTAGGATTGGTGTGAATGTAGAGAAACTGAGACTCTCACACACGGCTGGAGGGAGTGTAAGATGGCATAATCATTGGAAAAACAGATCAGGAGTTTTGTTAAACTCAATGTACACATGCCATTTTTAGCCACTTGGCCAAAATAAGTGAAGCCCTGTGTCACAGAGACTTGGGCATGATCGCTAAGAGCAGTTCCATGTACAACAGCTCATTTTCTGTAGTGAACCACCAACCTGCTGAAGATAACTCAAGTGTCTATGAACATGCGAATAGTTAGTCTGTTTTAATCTATATAATGAAATAATACTCATCAATGACAGAGAATGACCGTTACTTTATGCTACAACATGAATGAATCAAAACAGACTGAGTGAAAGAAACCAGCCCAAAATAAAGGAGTATATCCTGGATGATACTGTTTGCATAAATTTCTATAAAATGCAAGCTAACCTATCATGAAAAAACAGATTTTTTGTTTCACAGGATTTGGGGAAGGAAGAGAGTGACTTGTGATAGGGACTACAAAGGAAATGTTGATTCTACTGTGACGATGGTTTTATGAGTATACATATGTCACAAATCAACACATGGCACAAATTAACAGATTTTATTTAAATATTTGCAAATAATTGCATGCCCATTATAACTCCTGCAGCTGTTGGCGAAAAAGGATTTGAGGTGGTCATCAAGTTTCTAGAGGGTAAGATTGCCACAGGAGATTGTTACCAAAACAACAGGTAGCAATGGTCACCATCTCTGGTTACATGGTCTAGTGCTGGAATATGCCAGACACTCTCTTTGCTTTACATTTCACTTACGTAGTCCTTATAACCAGCTCGATGCAGGTACCGTGTGGTCCCTAGTTTACCTGTAAGGAAATGCAGAAATCACAAGGTTAAGTAACTTGTCTAGTATTTTGTGGCAAACCTGGGATTTCACCCCTTGCAGTCTTGCAGCCATTTCCGTAATCTTGCCTGCTGTTGGTGAGTGATGCTTGTGAGAACTTGGAGCCTGAAGACACATTCTACACTTGGGTGAGGCTGGGGCAGGGATGACCTCGTCTCACGCAAATATGATTCTGAGCTTCAGCCTTGGGGAAAGGGTTGTGCTGTCCAGAAAAGCCCCATTCTTAAAGGAGAAGTGGGGATTAATTAGGTCTCACTTCTTATTGAAAATCCTCCCTTAATCCAGCCAGACGTCCCTCTCTTCAGGTCGTCATCAGCTCTCTCAAAGCTCCTGGGCTATCGGCACCGTCACATCTGTCTTGTGGGGTGGGACTTACTGCTCTTGCTCTCTAGGAGTCTCAGGCCTCTTAGAAAAAGAAGCAGTGAGGCCAGCATCCTACAGCCCTGACTGTCCATGTCAATCACTGTTCCAACTATTTCATATGCGTTGGCTCTTGTAATAGCCACTTAATTCCATGAAAACGGCAGTATTGTCATTATCCCCCTTTTACAACTGTGAGGAGACACTCACTGTCCCAGAGTTGTAAAGGGGACAGATGGGACCTGGACTGGCTCAGAGCTGGATTCCTAATGATCGCTTGGAGTTGGGTCTTCCTCATCTTCATGTCTGCGGAGCCTGGCACGGAGTAGGCACTTGGTGCATGCCTCCTGAACAGCACAGAGCAATGGGTCCGTGTTAGTGTGAGTCTACCAGCTTTTATCAGTGTCTAGACACACAGTGCCACTCAGCTGAACAGAATGCCGGCGTGTGGGAAGTGGAAGATAAGAGAAGCAAGGAAATTAAATATTGATGAACTCTCACAATAGAAGGCTTGGAGTTCAGAGAGAACGTGGGGTCTTCAGGCAGAGGTTTTTTTATTTTTGTTGTTTGGTCCGCTTGGCTCTCCCCTTCCCCTGAATAGGTCTCCATAGCTGAAAATAATTCATGCTTTATTTAAAACCCACTCTATGTGTGCTAGCCCTGGCCGTAATTCTCTCATCATATTTCTGGTTTATTTTTAATCATTTTCTGGGTAGATAAGTGAAATATCTCATTTGAGCCAAAGGTTGGACCCCCACCAATGCTAAGATTTCCAGGATGCACTCGTGGTCTGCAGCTTGTAGGTAGCAGCACTTACTTTTTTATTTCTTTGTAATTGAGATCTATCAATTAGGTGGTATTAAAGAGCCCGATGCACATTGTGAAAATTCACTGCAAGAAATGAGCTTTTCCTGGGAAAAGAGTCTCCAGTGTTAATACTGCTGCTGCTTAGTGTAATCATCCACCTTAGCTTCAGGATGCCGTTCGCTGCATTATTCAGAGGCAGCTTACAAGAGGGTTTTGATCTCTGGCTTACAGCTCCTGAAGCCTAAGGAGCATGAAACCAACTTAGAGATGGTGTGGATTTGAAACACAGTCCCTCTCTCTACTCCCAAGTTCAAGCTCTGCCTTGGGTGGGACTGTTTATTCTTACGATGTGGGACCCCACTTAAGAGGTCCTTGGTGTGTTGCCGTATCCTCTCCCCTTCTACTGGCCACCAAGCAGCAGCACCAGCCACCCCAGCCTGCCGGAGGCTCCAGGAAACGCAGACTCATTGTCAGTGGTCTCAGTAAGGAAGGGGAGGCAGAAACCAACAGCCAACCCAAAGCCAAACAAACAGGAAAATCAGCAGAAATACTTGATGGGCTGGATGGACCTAGTGGGCTTGATCATTTCTCTCCCACAACGTGGTCTGGTAGCCTCAGACATCATGAGTTTAGAAGGCAGCGGTGTTGAAATGATCAATTATGCAGGTGTTCTAATGCAATTAAGCCTCATTTATTTTTGTGCTTTACATGCATTCACTAGAGTTGAGCTTCTCTAAGCCCCAAAGGCACGGGATCACTTTAAATATTTATCATTTCTATACACGTCTCCTTTGAGAGTATCCTGAAACCCTGGATATATAGAAATGTTTAAAACCTGCTTGTTTACTCCAGCTGGGGAATCTTCTCCCTGATTAAATGATTCATTTTATTCAAGTCTTATGACCGAACTTAACTAAGATTTTTGTGTTCTAGTTATTAAAGCAGAAAATCCAAGTGTGCAAACAGCTAAAACCCAGCCAGGCAGTTACGGTGGCATTAGAATATCGTGTAGCCATCGGGGACGGCTCAAAGGAGAAGCTAGGGAAAAGGAAGCCGAAGGACTCAGATTACCTTCCCTTGGCGGCAGGAGCTAACGTTTCCTGCCTATGCGTGTGTGTGTGTGTGTGTGTGTGTGTGTATGTGGGTCTCCCAGGTGCTTCCTTCTCCCGGCAACTCTGGCTTTGTCTCCTTCCGACTGAACAGCTAAGAGAAGCTGCAAAATGATGTTCTGTGACAAGACAGGAGGAGGCAGGCTCTGAGGCCCTCACTGGGACCTGAAGGGTTAGCAGCAGCGGTTAGCACTGCTTCTCGGGGAGTGTGGTTTGAGGTGACGTGAGGAGCACTTGAAAAACTTGCTTTATTTCAAATCAGATTTTGGGGGGAGGGCATTCCTGCGGTGGTGGAGACACCACTTGGGGTCCCCACGTCTTGTGTCCGAGTGCTTGGTTTCAAGTCCTGGGTCTCCTCTTGATTTTAGTTCCCTGATAACGCAGATCCCAGGAGGCAGGAGGTAATGGCTTTAGTCTCTCTCTCTCTCTTTCTCTCTCTCTCTCTCTCTCTCACACACACACACACACACAGAGAGAGAGAGAGAGAGAGAGAGAGCAAGAGAGAGCGCAAGCTCATTCATGGGTTCATTTTTCAAATGCCTGCAACAGGCAAGACTGCCGGCTGAAGCCAGGGGCCTGCAACTTAATCTGCATCTTCACTCTGTGTAACAGGGCCCCAAGTACTTGAGACATCACTTGTTGCCTCTCAGGGACCCGTCAACAGGAAGCTGAAACCAGGAGCCAGGACTTGAACCCAGGCACTCGGAAATGAGATGCTGGCATCTCAATCTGCATCTTAACTACTAGCCCAAAAATCATATAAAGGGACCTTACATCTTTTGTTCCCTGTGAGGCACATTCAGGAATGAGAACCATTGATGATTAACCTAATGAATCAAAATACCAGATGGGAGATTGTTAGTGGAGTTGTGATTTAAATAATGCAGGCAACTTTCAAACTCTGTCTTCTAAATCTGGCTGGAGAGCAGCATAGTACATGTTAGACAAGGAGAGAGTGCCCTGGGGTGAATCACTGAGTCCTTCCACCGAGTCTAGTGCAGATGGAGCCTCCGTGTTTGGGGGCGGGGTCTAGGAGAGCAGCTTGCGGGACCGGCCCCTCCCCCCACCCCACCCAGTTTTGTGTTCTCTCCGTGAGTGTTTGCACCTGCACGTTTGGGGACTCTCAAGTACAATCGACAGTTAATGGACATTTTCTCATGTAGCATCGACTCCCTGTGGACTTGGTAACCATGTTGAATCTTAGGAAATTTGTTAAAAATGAATCCCTGTTGTGTTCTGTGGTGTGACAAACGTAGAAAAAAATGGGATTTACATTCAGATGGACCAGGTCCGAATTCCAACTCTTTTTTTTTTTTTTTTTTTAACTAGGAATGAGGCATGGACATATTTTCCTTGGTGCAAACTGTATAAAGCACAATCCAATTTGGGGGTTGTGAGGAGTAAGTGGGAGGCAGGATTCAGTCTGTCATGGTCTTTGCCCCCCCCCCCCTTCCTCTGCACTCCCCAGTCTCCCCTGCAACACAGCTATGGAGAACTTCCTGGGACAGTTCAGACTGGCTGAGCCCGGCTCCATCCCAGCAAGGTGCATTCCCCTGGTAGGTTATAACCACTCAACCACTGGTCCTGAGCAGTAGTCACTGCAGTGTTTGCTACCGAAATCTGCAGGACTTCACTGACTAAAGTGAGCTGTGCCCACGTTGTGTATTTAGAAACATGAAGTTCTTGCGTCACTTGAAGAAAATCACATCCCAGCTAGTTAATAAGAGCTTGGAATCAGAATTCGCTCTGTGCTTACAATCACTTACATGACCGATAAAAACGCTCATTACTTTCTTGGCTGGAGGATTTGCCTGCTTCCCTCTAGACCAGGGTTCCTCAGCACTGTGGACAGTGGGGGCTGGGTAAGTCTTTGCTGGGGTGGGGGTGCCATTCTGTGCATTGTAGGGTGTTCACCAGCATCCATGGCCTCTGTCCATTGCATGCCAGTAGCACCCTTTATAGTTCTGACAACCAAAATGTCTCCAGCCATTGCCCATGTACCCTGGAAGGTGCCCTAACTCCCAGCTGAGAGTCAGTGACTTAGAGGCCTGGCTGCAGACTTGTGGGGGGGGGAGCGGATTCCTTAGTGTTCACCCCACCCCACACCCAGGAGCAACTCCTTGTCCAATCACTGTGATAAAAAACAGTATGTTCTACTTAAAAATGATATGAGCTTTTGATAGAGAAAAAAGGGAGTGTGTAGCATCATGATCTACCCTTGTCTCTCACTGCCTTTTTATGGGATTGTGTTTATTTATTTATTTATTTTTATTTATTTATTTATTTTTTGACAGGCAGAGTGGACAGTGAGAGAGAGAGACAGAGAGAAAGGTCTTCCTTTGCCGTTGGTTCACCCTCCAATGGCCGCTGTGGCCAGCGCGCTGCGGCCGGCGCACAGCGCTGATCCGATGGCAGGAGCCAGGTGCTTTTCCTGGTCTCCCATGGGGTGCAGGGCCCAAGCACTTGGGCCATCCTCCACTGCACTCCCTGGCCACAGCAGAGAGCTGGCCTGGAAGAGGGATAACCGGGACAGAATCCGGCGCCCCGACCGGGACTAGAACCTGGTGTGCCGGCGCCACTAGGCGGACGGATTAGCTTAGTGAGCCGCGGCGCCAGCTGGGATTGTGTTTTAATTATTTAAAGCCCAGTGTAGTTTAAAGAGAGAGGGCAGCTCTCCATATGGAATACCCCATGCCGAAAGCATAGCATAGAGTTATACATTTGATTGCCTACAGAGGCAGAGAGGGAACTAGACTAACACACACACACTCCCATGTGTATAAAATGAACCACATAGCACTCAATTCCTTCTAATACATATCATTTATTTATTTTAAAAGATTCATTTTGTGTATTTGAACGAGTTAAAGAGAGAAGGGGAGAGAGAGAGAGAGAGAGAGAGATTTTCTATCTGCTGGTTCACTCCCCAAATGGCCATACTGACTTGGCTGTTCCAGGCTAAAGCCAGGAGCCAGGAGCTTCCTCTGAGTCTCCCACATGGGTGCAGGGGCTCAACCGCTTGGGCCATTCTCTGCTTTCCCAAGCACATTAGCAGGGAGCTGGATTGGAAGTGGAGGAACCAGGACTCAAACCAGCGTCCTATGGGATGCCAGCGCTCTAGGCTGTGGCTTTAACCTGCTGCGCCACAGGGCCAGTCCCTGTAATTTATTATTTCTCAGTTAATTGCTTCCCTCATTTGTCTTGTCAGTGGCAGTGGGCTGCTCGGTTCTCCGTGTCCTGGAGGCATGGCCTTCCTTTACCTGCACATCAGAATTTACAACAGAGAATGTCAACTCACGGCGGGACTTCTCGCATCTTGGCGGTAATGGAATGCGATCTCCTGATCCCCACGTAAGCACTGAGAATACGGATTCTCACGGCTGCCTTGAACCTTTAAGGATAACGCCAAATCACACCTAGTCTGTAAACAGGAGGTGAGGGCGCTCTTCCCCTCCCCGTGGTTGCTTTCTGCAGACTTTAATATACGAGTGAGTGATTTATAACACTAGTGACAAAGCTGCAACACAGCTTGAAATTTTTTATAACGGCTGTAATACCACATCTATCATAATGAAAAATGTCTATGAAATCATTTTCTGCCAAAGAACATCTTCCCAGATTCTATTAAGAACTTGCTATCTACATGAACCCCACATATTGCTGAAATATGTGGCTTTCAGAGGGCCCTTGGGGGCGGGGCCAAGTGCTGCCTTTGGAGTGACTCAAACCCCAGTCAGTCACTGTCACTTAAGATCTCCCCTTGCCCTGAACATGGAAGAGAGAGGAGCAGGGGCGAGGGAAGGGTCTCATCTCCGCAGCCTCCCCAGGTGCAGCCAGAGGCATCCTCTCCTCTGCTGTCCAGGTAGCCTCCAGCCTTTTTTTTTAGCTCACCCCTGCTTTGCCCAGGGGGCTTTGGCAGGCCAGGGTGCTGCCAGGTGCCCTGTTGACCTGAATGCCCTATAGCAAAGCCCTTAAACTTGGCCCATTTCTGTTCTCTGCTGAGCCAGGGCCTCTGGCCAGGCCTGCTGGGCACACAGCCATGTGGACTTCTTGCATGGCTCTACCTGCAGCTGTTTGAGTCCATCCTGGGCCAGTCCTGTGCTCCACGATGTCAGGGTCCATGGCCCTTGGAGTCTTCTTGTTCTCCATTGACGAGGAGGGGGGACATTGGACATGCACTTCTGAAAGGCGCATGGCTATAGACGAGGAGTTCCCTGCTGTGCAGCAGAGCTCAGAGCCTGTCTCTCCTGTGCGTGTTAAACTTTGCAGGCTGTGAGCCTCTCCATTCCTCTCCCTACCCTTCCCCCAGCCTGTGGGAACCACCATTCTGTTCTCTGCTTCTGTGAGAGCAACATTTTGCTTTTCCATAGAAGTAAGATCCAGCGTTTCTCGTTCTGTGGTGATCGACATTCCAGCCAACTCAAGCAGGCGTGCGTGTTATACACATACACCCCAACATCACACTGGACCCCGTCTGTGCATTCCCTGTGACTCTTATTCAGGACAGTCATGGGCAAAAGGGTAGATAAAATGCAACAAAACACAGCAGCTCAGCTTGAGGGTCCCTCCTCTTGAGGATTTCCTCTGACTTAGGGTATGGGCACCATTTTTCTCCTCTGTACTCCAGGGCCTATCTCTGGGGCTGGCAGGATGCCACACCCCCACAGGAGGAACTTGACCGTCCTCCTGCTGACCCCCCAGTAGCCCTGGCTATTTTCCAAGGAAGTGGCTGAGGTCCCACCTTCTGCCTCCGGTTGCCTTGTGGGACACTTTCTTGCTCTGCTGCTCCCTGGGAGCCACTCCCTTGTCTTCTTGCTGAGGGTTGAAGCTGGCCTGGGAGTAGGTGCTCCTCCGCATCACACCAGGAATGGGACAGTCCGTCGTGGCAGCTCCGTGGCGGGCATTTGGCCTTGATGATTGGTCTTCTTTGAGTAGCCATGGTTGGGAGATGGGAAGGGCATGCTCATGTGCACTCTTCCTGAGGTCTGAGTGACCAGAGAGGCTCTGGGGAGCATCAGGACACTGAGGGGAGGGACTGGCCTGATTCAGGGGCTGCACCCTGGTCTCTTCTGCAGCGTGGGGGGCCTGGCACTGCCTCATGGACTGGATGTCAGGAATTGCTCTTTGCAGCTTAACTGAAAGCCCAGGCCTGCCAGGCATTCTCACACCATGGGATCCTGGGAGATCCTAGAGGTTCCACCTTCATTATTTCTCTTGTTTCTGCTGATATTTCTCCCAGCATAGCACGAGGGATGTGGGGGCTGTGCCACTGGTTGGATGTCAGGCAGCCTTCCTTATGGCCAAGCTGAAAACCCAAGCCTGCTGGGTACCCTCACATTTCCTGGTCCTGGGGAGATAGCAGAAATTCCAAATACATGATTTCACTTGTTTTAGGTTTTTCTGTCACATGCTTAGCCTTTGTTAGCCCATAACGTCTACTAATGTGGGCCTTTCCCTGTGATCATAGGTCTATAGCCTTTCTAATAGCTGGTCGAGAGCTTGTGTAAGATGGAACTGGTGACTTCCAGACAGGATGTAGTCCCTGGCTGCACCCAACAAAGCGCAGGGCCCTGTCACTGTAGCATACAGGACCACCCCCAGAGTCCACATATCTGCTTTATAGCCACTGAATTCCTCATCCAGAGATTCTTCTGGGGTACAATACCTGTGGGTCCCATGAAATGTGTCCAGCTCAGGTCAAAGTCAGTTAATTTAATGTTCAGGCCAGCATCTGGGAGTAAATTTTCCAGTTTCAAGTCTCTGTGCACAATGCACTTCTTACGGCAGTAATGCACAGCTGATGATGTCTGACTACACCTCAGACGGCCTCTCCCTGCTGCAGGGGGCCATGCTCTGCCATGTGTTGTTTGACATCTCCCCTGTCCCCAGGTCTATGAAAACATACACTCGGTCTGCTGTGTGCTTTATCTGCAACAGCCTTAAGACATTAGGGTACGGCAAGCCCGTCTTTACGTGCACTTCTACCCACACTTGTCGGAAGCTGGAAGGGTCCTCATGGTCTCTGCTGATGACTTTCCCAGCCGTGGGGATCCTGCTCTCCAGATAGTAGGCCAGCCTCACCTGGTCGAGGCAGGACATGAGGCCTTCCACTGTGCTGATACCCATCTCTCTACTCTCTCCACAACACTGGTGACATTAGTCAACTACACTGACTAATTATGAAGCTAATGAAATGAACAATGCTAACTATGCTACGATTACCAACAGATAATACTAATTTTACTAATTGCACTCTGCTAATCATTAAGACTAATATCAAAATTCAAAAAGGGAGAGCACAAAACATGAAGAAAACTGCAAAGAAACACAATACTATGTTAACTATACTAATAATACTAATCAGTAAGTCTGACAATTCTAGATAAATATAATGATTAAAAATGAGAAAAAAATGAAAAAAATGGGGACATACAACAAGAATTAGAGAATGAAAACATTGAAAAATAAGAAAAATATAAGAAGTGACAAAGAAAGAATCAAAAAGAAATGAGGGACTAGACAAGGAAAATGAATACAAAAGACAGAAAGAAAATGAATGGGGGAGTGCCAAATAAACAAAATAGAAGAAAGAACACAATAAACTATGCACAAAAGAGACAACGCAACAACAACAACAAAACAAGGGAATGACAGCTGGCTTGGTCCAAGTCCTGCAGGTTACCACCAAAGAGCTTCCTAGGCAAATGGACAAAAATCTAGGCGCAGCCAGGGACTTATTCAGGCATTCAGAATCACAGAAGGTTGGCTTCTTATGATGTCAGAGCAGGAAGTGGACTCATCACAGATGGAGATAGTGCACAGTGGTTTTCTCAAGAATCTATGGAGGACCTCAGATGCTGTTTGCGTAGCTTGGTGATAGAGACTGATATTTCTTTCTGTATTTTTAAGATTGATTTATTTATTAAAGGGGAGAATGACAGAGAGACCGAATTGTTGCAATGGCTTGAGTTGGCCCAAGCCAAAGCTAGGAGCACAGATCTCCATCCAGGTCTCCCATGTGGGGTGGGTGGCAGGGGCCCAGATATTTGGGACGTGGGGCTTCTGGGAATCAAACCAGTACTCCAGTGTGGGATGATGTCTGTGGGGAGCAATTCGGACTATACTGTTACTGGAATTAAGATTTATTCTATGCATCTGCTCTCCCACAATATGGCGCTGGGAGAGAAGTAAACAGCTTCCGCACAGCTGCCTCCAGTTCAACCAATTAACTGTAGGACTTGCTCCTGATTGGAGAGCAGCGTACTCAGCCGAGTTGGGATTGGCGGAGGAGGACTATAAAGGAGGAGAGAGACGGCATGCACCAGGAACATCTATGGGGAACATCTAAGGGAACCCGTGCAGCCCCCGAAGAAAGCCAGCCGGCGGTGTGCTGCTCCCCTGCGGAAGTGGGGAATGCGGCCAGGGGGAACTGCCCTTCCACGGAGGTGGAAGGGATAGTAGCCAACCCGGGAAGAACCAGCAGCAAACCCGGGGAGGGCCGAGCAGACGAAAGAACAGCGCAGGGTCCTGTGTTGCTCCTCCACGAAGAGGGGGAGCGACAGATGTCATTACAAGGGGAGGCGTAGCTTCCTGTGACATGATGCCAGCCCCTGATATTTATTTTTTGAGAAATTAAAATGTGTAGGATGTTTCACTGGCCGTTTCACTTCTAGTTCCAAAATATGTAATAACTTTTGGCTTTTGAAGACGTCCTAAAGTCTGCACTCAAAGTACCCATTCCCTTTCCTTTAACCCCTGAATGATAGGTCTCAAAATGATGGTACAACTTCATTGGCATCATGACAATACAACAGAATGTTCTGTTGTGCAAGACACCATCAGGGGCATAGTTAACCTCTGTAGAACTAAGAGTAAGGTATCTTTGATCATTGTTTCCCCCTAAATTCATCATCAAGTTTCTCATCAGAAACTGGGTTAATAGGGTCCAGGTGTGGAAGGCAAAAGATGCATCTGCCAAGAGATCTATCCCACAAAACTGTCCTTCAAGTCATCGGGAGAATGTGAGATATTCCTGGATGTCTCAGTCCTTTTGTGCTACTAAAGCAAAATGTCTTGAGCTGGGTCATTGAAAAGGAACAGAAATTTATTTCTCACTGTCCTGGAGGCTGAGAAATCTCAGACCAAAGCACCAGCAGATCCAGCATCTGCTTCTAAGATGCTGCCTTCCTCAAAGAAATGATTAAAAAAAGGAGAGGCTAGTGGCCGAGTATGGTCAGTTGCAGCTACATAGAATTGTTGAAAAGTTGCCATGTACCCTTTATGTGCAAGTATTACAGCTTAATTTAAAATCCAAAAGTCAGCTTAAGGAAAAAACAGTGCCTTCCTGGGGTGTCCTGACTCTGTGGAGGAAGTGCACTGAACCCTTTAAGAGCTTTCCGAGAGCCCCTTATCCCGTCCATGGGCCTCATCACCTCCTAAACGCCCCCCTCTTACCAAAAAACTTCTGAGAAATTTTGAGGTTGACACGAAGTTTGGAGGGTCTTGGACATTTAAACCACTGCACCAGATATAAGCTGAGGGAGTTTGTCATCACCAGACCTTCCTAAGAGAGGGGAATCCTTCAGGCCAAACCAAGGAACACTAGATGGGAATTCAGAGCCGAGGGAAGAAATAAGACCTCTGGTGCTGTGGTGTAGAAGGTTAAGCCTCCGCCTGCAGTACCAGCATCCTATATGGGCACCAGTTCAAGTCTCGGCTGCTCCATTTCCCATCCAGCTGCCTGCTAATGCGCCTGGGAAAAAGCTGCGGAAGATGGCCCAATGTGGGAGACCTGGCAGAAGCTCCTGGCTCCTGGCTGTGGCCTAGCCCAGTTCCAGCCTCTGCTGCTATTTGGAGAGTAAACTAGAGGACTGAAGATTCTGTTCCTCTCCCTCCCCCTCCGCCTCCCCTTCCCCTCTCTGCCTTTCAAATAAATAAATAAATCCTTAAAAAAAAATAAGATGTCTGGTAAAGGTCCACACCGTGGAGCACTGTGGAAGCTAGCACTAACTTTTGTTTCCTACATGATTGAAGAGACTGACATACCAAAAATATTGTTCTGTGTTCTGTTTTTTGACACACGATGCATCCAGATGTGGCTTTGTGCCATCGATGCCTGAAAGAGGGTGGGTTTGGAGCTGCAGAGAGGCAGAGTGTTTCCATGTTACAGAAGTTAAGCTGGTACGGACCCCAAAGCTGTAAGGCTGTGGCTGAAACCCAGCAAAATGACAGAAGTCGGTCCTTTAAATAAATGAGTTTATTTAAATAAAATGGATTAAACACTCCAATCCAAAGCAAGCTATTATCCAAAGGTCAAAAAATCACAAATGCCGGCAAGGATGTGGAGAAAAGAAAACCCTAACATACTGTTGGTAGCAATGCAAATCAGTATAATAAATATTCCTCAAAAACCTAAAAATAGGTCTACCGTGTGACCCAGTTGTTCCATTTCTGGGAATATATCCAAGGGAAATGAGGTCAGCGTGTGAAAGGAATACCTGCTGTCGCATGGTTATTGCAGCCCAATTCACAACAGCAGAGACGTGGAATCAACCTAGATGTGCATCAGCTGATGACTGGTTAAAGAACATGTGGTATATATACGCACAAGGGAATATTAGTCAGAAAAAAGAATGAGATCTTGACATTTGCAGCAAAATGGATGGAACTTAAGATCATTGCACTGTTAAGTAAGCCAGACATAGAAAAATAAATTCCACGTTTTGCAGGGTCTTAGTCCACCTGAACGAGGATGGACTGGGTCCGAAGAAAGGTAAGTGCACCGCTCGCCCGTTCCCCAGCCTCCTGATCCCGGAGACAGTCAAGCAAGCAAGAACTCCGTTTATTGCACGTGTAGCAAAGCCTTTTAAAGCACAAGACCGCAGGATTACTGGGGCAGGGCATAACGGCCAACCAATTACTTAAAAGGTCATTTTACGGGTGACTTTTTACAGGACCAGACATATGTCTGTACACTCATCATCAGTTGTCACCTCCCCTGATGCTGCACGGCCAATCAGCTTTGGTGGTAAACGACTTTGGGCACCGCCCACCTTACTTCCTTTGGGCGCCATCTTTGAATTGCCTCCTGTGCCTAATTTCCCCACAACGTTTTCTCTCATATGTGAAAGTTAATGTACATGGAGCATAAAAAAGTTTAGATGCACTATTTGGGATAAAGATGTTTATAAATGTTGTCTTCACTGAGTTATACCATCTGCATCATAACAGACCTTTCTTTCCTCACTTTATGATCCTTGTCATGAATTCTACATTATGTGATGTCACTATTCCTCTTTCAAGAAACACTGTTTGTGCATGTATGCATACAATATTTACATATGTTGAATATGGAAAATTATACATGTCATTAAATATAAAAAGAATGATTTTGATTAAATGCTTCAGTGATAATGAACTAAGAAACAAAGAAAGAAAAAACCAAGAAGCAGGACTTCAGATAAAAGACACAAAAAAAGGATATCAGGAAAGGAAGTCTAAAGATCCTCCATGCCAGTAAAAAGCTGAAGGAAGTGGGAGTAGTCAGAAAAAAATAGGCTTACATCAAGAGTTTATAAGACACAAAGAAAGACAGAACATATTAAAACTTAAATATAGCAAAAAGGTAAAACTTTTTTCAACCTAAAAGCAGCATCAAAATCTGTGAAGCAAGATAAGATACAGCTAAAGAGAGCATTGAACAGTTCTACCCGAGCAGTCGAGACCCCCATACTCCACTCTCCATAATGGAGAGAAGAACACAGCTAGAGAGAATTGAACAGTTCTACATGAGTAGTCGAGACCCCCATACTCCACTCTCCATAAGGTAGAGAAGACAAGGGAGGAATCAGAATGGAGCACTCAGAGGGCACAAGACTCTAACTCAATCTACCCCCAGGTACAGGACATCATGCCCACAAGTCACAGAATGTAGAATCCTCTTCAATGGGTATGAAACTCCCTCCAGGATAGAAACCATACAAAGTATCCTCTCTGAATACAATGGGAGGAAGTGAAAAATCAGTCGCAGGAAGAACTAGAAAATTCACAAACTGGTGGAAACATCACAGTGTACTATGAGTGGACACTAAGTCATAGGAGAAATAACAAACTTAATTATAAAATATCCAGATGGTGTGGGCAGTTGGCCTAGCAGTTAAGATGCCACGTGGGTTGCCCATGTTCTTTATGAGTGCCTGGGTTTGGCTCCAGCTCCCAATTCCAGCTTCTCAGCAGTGTGGACTCAGGGAGGCAGTAGGTGATGACTCAAATGGTTACGCCTCTGCCATATACATGTAGATGGGGAACCTCTTGGATTTCTGGCTCCTGGATCAGGCCACAGTCACATCCTGGTCCAACCTGGGCTGTGCATACGTATGGGGAGTGAAAGAGAAGATGGCAGCTCTGTCTGTTTTTGTTGTTTTGTCTCTCGCCTCTCAAGTAAATAATTCAGCATTTTTTTTACTTTTTTAAAAAAGATTTATTTTATTTATTTGAAAGAGTCACAGAGAGAGGTAGAGGCAGAGAGGGAGAGAGGGAGAGAGAGAGAAAGGGAGGGAGGGAGAGAGAGAGAGAAGCTGGGACTCAAACGGGTGCCCATATGGGATGTCAGCACTGCAGGCAGCAGCTTTACCTGTATGCCACAGCGACAGCCCCAATCATTCAGTATTAAAATAAATAAAATACTTAGAGGTTACAGGAAAAATAAGCAACACACCTTAGTGAAGTTACGGGTTGCGTGAAAGCAGTGCTAAGGAGGAAATTTATACCATAGAAGCTTATGTGAAAAAAGAAAGCCATCAAATCAGCAGCCTAATTTTGCATCTTAAGAATTAGAAAAATAAGAACATAATAAAGCTAAATCAAACAGCAGGAAGAAAATAATGATTAGAACGCAGATTTATAAAACAGAAAGCAAACAAACCCAAATATTAGTTCTTCAAAAAACATAATTGACCATCTACTGCCCAGATTGATTAAGAAAAAAAAGAGAAGAGTCAAAATCAGAATGAAAGTTATAATATTACTACTGACGTTACACAGATCAAAAGGAGACAGACAGAGTACTAGGATCTGTTGTATTCCAACAAATCGGGTAAGCTAGATGATATGGACAAAAGCGCAGAGATGCCAAATCAACCAAGACTGAGTCACAGACTAAATATATAATCCAAATAGACTGAAAACTAGTAAGATGATTAAGTCATTTACCAAAAACC
The DNA here is from genome assembly GCF_051225735.1 of Oryctolagus cuniculus. NCBI lineage: Eukaryota > Metazoa > Chordata > Mammalia > Lagomorpha > Leporidae > Oryctolagus > Oryctolagus cuniculus. Next base: position 5,534,955 of record NC_142877.1, read on the forward strand.
TCCTGACAATTCTACCAAAAACTTAAAGAAGGACTTACACCATTCCTTTTCAGAGTCTTCCAAAAACAGAAAGAGGAGAGAGTCGTTATTTTTCTCTATTTGACTGGTATTGCCTTGGTAGTAAAACCAGGCAAGACACTGCAAGAAAAGAGACTGACAGATTATATCTCTTACCAACACTGAGGCAAGACTCCTTCACAAAACACTCAACAGATCAAATGCAGCAGCATATTAATATGATCATATGGGCTGACAAAGTGAGATTTATGCCTGGAGTGCAAGGATGCCTTAACATTCGAAAAATCATTCAATGTAATGCATTAACATTATGGATGTGGAAAATGCATTAGACACAATTCAACAATCTTTATGATTGAAAAAAATAACCCACTAGGAATGGAAGGAAACTACCTTTACATAACAAAGGTCATATCTGTGAAAACCACACAGATAGCATCACTCTCCATGGTATAAGACTGAAAGATTTTCACTAAGGAATGTGACAAGGATGGCCATTTTTGCTGCTGTGAGCTGACTGTCTTGGAAGTTCTTGTCAGGGACTTCAGGGAAGAAAAAACATAAATAGAAGGGGTTGTAAGGGCCAGGAGAGGCTCGACAAGGCGTGTGGGCGAGGAGCCTCAGCACATCTAGTTCTGGCCTCCTGCAGGAGTGCTCTCCCTGGATATGGCGGCAGGTGCCTAAGGAGATCACAACCACATGCTATGCAAGAGCCTAGGCCTGGGCACCGAGGCAGAGTGATGGACAAGACAGTGTCCTGGTGACAGCCCCGTGGAGAGAGATGGGTAAAGGATGAAAATAGGCAGGTCAGTGTGCAGAGAATGACCAGATGGCTCCTTGGGATGATCGGGGAAGGCAGACTGGGGAGGTGACCTCAGACTGGGGAACATCTGGCCCAAGAAGGATCTGAAAAAGCATCTTCTAGGCCAAGGAAAACAGAAACCGCAAAGGTCCTGGGGCATAAATCATCTTATAGGGATGGATGTCCAAGAAGGCCAAAGTGTGGTGGTCACTGTGTCAGAGCAGGAGGAATGGAAACCAGACTGGGGTAAGGAGAGCTGGGAGGTAGGTGTCTGCATTTCTGCTTTGTCTGTGGGTAATCTGAGGCTGAGGGAAAATGATTCATTTGGCTGAGATAATTTAGCTTGGGTTTTGATAGAATGCAGTCACCACAGATCTCAAAATTTCTTCCTCCTGTCCATCGAAAACCTTGTGCCCTTCACCAAAAGCTCCTTGTTGAGCTTACCCCAAGACATTAGTGAGCATCATTCTCTTCTCTTCTTTTAGCAGTTCAACTTTTTAGGATTCTACAAATAAGTGCTGTTTTTCTGAAGTGAACAGCCTGTTTGCTTGATTTTATCACCCAATATTGTATACATATATTAGAACCACATTGTACTCCATGAATGTATAGAATTACGATTTGTCATTTAAAAGAAATATTAGGAGAGGTGTTTGGTGCAGTGGTTAGGACGCCAGCATCAACAGAGTGCCTGGGCTGAAGTCCCACCTACTTTACTCCCAATCCCACTTTCTCTGTCTCTGTCTCTCTCCCAAACATGATGAAAATAAAATAATAAAAAAATTTTTAAAAAATTCTATTTATTTGAAAAGCAGAGTGACAGAGAGAGGGAGGGACAGAGAGAATGAGATCTTCCATGTGCTGGTTCACTCCCAAGTTGGCCACAAGGTTAGGACTGCCCCCAAAGCTATCCATTATCAGGAACCTGGAATGGAGAGTGGAGCCAGCACTGAATTCAAGCTGCCAAATGCCCCACCCCTTGTTTTATTTTTTAAATTCTGCATTGTTGTAGAGACACTCATCAGGAATAAATTTCATTTACAAGATAAAAAACCTTTAGAGATGTTTACTCTTGGGCATGGATGCTTGTCTCCATCAGCATGTTACTCATTTCTCAAACAAAACCCAGCCCTCGAAGTAGATCTATAGAGTTAAGATCATGGATAGAGCTTGAGCAGTCCCTGAACATTTTATTTTGGTGGTAGGGTATTGGATTACTCTTTCCTACCCCAGGAAAAGCTGGACTGTATTTGCTTTTAGTTCTGACTTGAAGTTAAGTGAATCTTCAATGTCCAGTTCCTTTATTTTATGAAAGAAAACGTTAAAATCCGCATCTTCATATTCCTACTTCAAAGAAAACCAGACAAGATCAACTGTGACCAGAAAGTGTGGTTTCATAATTACTTTGGGTTGTTGAGTAGCGAATGTGCTATCCCAAGAGGAACAAAGTTAAGTAAACCCTGTTTCATAGTGTGCACAGCATTCACTGTTGTGAAAAAGCCACAGGAGCCTAGCCTAGGCGACGAATGTTAGTCCTGGGGGAGAAGGTGTGGCACACTTGGTTAAGCCTCTGGTGAGGATGCCCACATCCTGATCAGAGTGCTGGTTTGAGCCCCAGCTACTCTGTTTCCAATCCGACTTCCTGCTGATGCATCCTAGGAGGCAGTAGATGCTTCAAATGTCTGGGCTCCTGTCACCCTCCTGGGAGAGCTAGATAGAGTTCCTGGCTTCAGCCTGGACCAACTGTGGCTGTTGTGGGCATCTGGGGAGTGAGCCAGTGGATGAGATCTCTCTCATATTTCTCTCTCTCTGCCTTTCAAGTAGAGGAAAATTAATAAACTAAAAACCAGATATTGGCAGGAATCTACAGAGAGGGAAACCAGAAGGGTAAAGGAGATGGTGGAGAAATGTACTTTTATTTAAAAGAAGAAAAAACCAGCTAGCCTCATCAGTGTGTTACCGAGCCTGGCAGTTGGAAGGATTTAGATTCTATTATGCTTTCCATTCTTGTCACATTTACCTAGGAGCTATCAGCTTCCAGCTGTTCCCAATTTTTAAAGGAGTAGAATAGTTGCACCTGCCCGTTATCCTTGTATTCTATTTGCAGTTTTCTCTGCTCCTAGGAAAGGGGAAGAACTTCACCTTGATTTGTGCTCTTGCTCCATAAAATCCTTTGCTCTAGCCAGAGCCAGCCACATTTCCCCCGGAGCCGAGAGAACTTGAAGTTGCTTATTGATCCGAAATCCCCTTGCCATCAGAGGTGCCTCTCACAGGGTCCTCGTCCTGTGGAAAGGACAACAAAGTCTGTCTTCTTCGCCTCCTTCTCCATCCCCCTCCATGAACGCCATAAGGGAACCGGTAGTATGGAGATGCAGTCTCCAAAACTCACTTGGCAAAGGGGCTCCGGGGTTGGCTATAATTTGAAACGTGTCGTTCTCTTCTGGTTTGTGATGTAGTCAGTGTTTTTCAGTTCTGTCACCGCTTTATTGAGATATAATTCACATTCCATACACCTCATCCGTTTAAAGCACAAACTTCAGTAGATTCAGTACATTTGCAGAGCTGTGCAGCTATCACCACAATGAATTTCTGAACATTTTATCACCCCATAAAGAAACCCTACACCCATTAGAGCACTCCCTATTCACCCCTCTCTCCTATCTCAAGGCAGCCGAGAATCTATTTCTTTTTGTCTCCACAGATTTGCCCATTCTGGATATTTTGTTTAAATGGGTGCATTCAATATGTTGACCTTTTGTGTATGTATTCTTTGACTTGGCATGTTTTCAAGGTTCATCTATGCTGTTACTGCGTGTCAGTGCTGCTTTCCATTTTATTATTGAAAAATTTATTTCTCAACCAGGTATTCAGGAAAAAGAACTCGCTAAAAACCTTCATTATTCCTGTATTAGACAAATATAGCATACATTGGAGACTATTAAATTGTATAAATAGGAAGAGTTGATATTTGAAAGGATGACAGAGCGAGCAAGAGATATAGTGGGAGAAAAGAGAGATCTTTAATTTGCTGGGTGGTTCCTCACCCAGATGCCACAGTGGCTGAGGCTGAGCCAATTTGAAGTCAGGAGCCAGGAACTCTATTTGGGTCTCCCTCATGTGTGGCAGGGGCCCAAGTACTTGGGCCAGACTACCTTCCACTGCTTTCCCAGTAGCAAGCTAGATTGAAGGAGCAGAACAGGGGGCACTTGGAACTTGAATCACATCCCAATGCGGTAGATTAACCTGCTGCACCACATTGCTTGTTTCCAAAGAGTTGATGCTATTGAGATGACCAAATATGTTCTTGGCAAATTTATTCATTTTTATGAATAGGCTCCAGCCAGAAATGGACCTTACACATTATTTTTACACCAAAAATAAGTACCAATTCATTCTAGGAAAAATTATAGCACTGTCATTGTAAGTAGCCACTCTTGAAACAGCGATTTCTACAAAGTTCATCTTCCATGAGCTTGAAAAATTGGAATCCAAAGAGGGAAAATAACATGAATATCACTAGTAAATCAAAATGTAAAATGTACAATTTAACAATACTGATTTTACAACATTTAATAATTTTCAATATGATTCATGGGGAAAAATTTTAGATCAGAAGTTTTAAGTGATATTTATCCAGATTGTTTACCCCTGAAAATGGTATCTCTGAAATATATGGAATATTGCATAAACATGTCAACTTAGTATACCAGGAGTGGCTTCAGAAAATTAATGGAAAGAGGGAATTGAAAGATAATACACATTTCCAAAGAGTTCTTTAACTCCCTTCATATTTAATCTCAACTAAAGCATTTCCTTTGTAATTCTAAAAAACACAGTTCTGGGCCTGTGTCCAATTTACTGTGCAATGATTTTTCCATCTCTCTTTCCTTACATCTAATTTTCTCATCTGTAATGTGAGATATTTACATTGCTTATCTCACATACCCCAATTTTGATAAAGCATTTATAAGTGATTTGAAAAAATATGAAGTGCTACTTTGTGCAAAATATTTTTGAAAGGATGCTGGGAGGAGAATTGATGTCTGTTCTCCAGTGTCTATTGGTATAGTTTGTAATATGTGACCAAAGGGTTGCCCTGTCCTTGGTTCTGAATACTGTCTACCATTGGACTCTCCTTGAATTTTTACAGTACTTTGAATTGAAGACACCAGTAAGTCCCAAACAAATTATCCCTGGCCACAGTTACTATAGCTTTTTTTTTTTTAAATCCAGATTTCTCCATTTCTATCCGTTAAATAAAGCTTTGGGGGCAAATAGAATCCTGGAATATTTTCCTTTTTGGAAATGCTTCCCTGTTCCTAACAAATACAAGTTTTTTTTGTTTCTTGGTCTGGATATTTTGAGGGATGTTACCTCCCTCTCTATCCATTCCCCATTCTATGCTGATTCTGTACATTTTTAGGGATGCCATCGAGTGTCATTAATTAGAGCTGCTTATAGAACTGTACATCAAGAGGGAGAATGGTTTTTATATATGCTATGGACCCAGTTAAGGATGCAACAGTTTTCATGTCATTTATTCTTGATAATAACTCTGGGAGAAGCTCTTACCTTCTTCATTCAGCAATGGATAAAGCTTGGGTTCAGTGAGATTAAATAATGCATCATTTGTCAGATAGCTAATCATTAGATTTAGGTTAGTATGGCTCCACACTCAGTGGTCTTTCTTATCACCAGCCTGGGAAAGACTACTGTTTTGGGACAGGAAGGATCCTAAAATTCTTCATTCCACTTTGTTTCTGTGGTGACGACCCTCCTGGCATTGTGTGGGGGATAGCCACCCACAGTGGAGAGTTTGTCCTTTAACCCCAAAGAATTCCTATTTCTTTGTTGTGAAAGCATTTATCACAGAAGACCAGAGATGCAATCAGCCAGCTGCTAATTTTTAATGGCCCCAAAGCCACATAATAAAACTTTCTCATCTTAGGCTTGTGATTTGCAAATTAAAAATTCATTTTACATATGTCACCTTGTTAAATCTGTGGGGGGGGATGGGGGCATTGTTTCCCATTTTCTTGAAGAGGAAGCTGAGCTCAGGGTAAGCACCTTACTCAATTGTATTCATTCCTTCATGAAAGCACACTGCTGTTGGTATGAAGATTGTTAGTGTTCTCAAGTCCCCAGATCCCTAAAATATGCCTTTAAGTTCATTCAGGAATATTTGCATTTCGTCAGGTTTCAATTTGTTGACATTTGTTGCATTGTATGTTTTGCTTTATTTCATAAGCTTCCAGTGAGAATGGGTACCGTGGGCATGGTATTCTGCACCTCTAATAACCAGACTGGAAGGGTAGATAAGTAAGTTATCTGAATAATCTTGTTTCAGATGACAATTTATTTCCAAATGCCAGTTCTGGAAAATTCTTTGGCATTTTTACACTGGTTGGGTAATATTGCCCTGCTTTAGAACAAAGAAATCGGCTGGTGCCGCAGCTCACTAGGCTAATCCTCCACCTGCGACGCCAGCACTCCAGGTTCTAGTCCTGGTTGGGGCGCCAGTTCTGTCCCAGTTGCTCCTCTTCCACTCCAGCTCTGTGCTGTGGCCCGGGAGGGCAGTGGAGGTGGCCTTGCACCCACATGGGAGACCAGGAGGAAGTGCCTGGCTCCTGGCTTTGGATTGGCACAGTGGGCCGGCCGTAGCGGCCGTTTGGGGGGTGAACCAACGGAAGGAAGACCTTTCTGTCTGTCTGTCTCTCTCTCACGGTCTAACTCTGTTAAAAAAAAAAAAGAAATCACACAATTCTAGGCATTTATTCATATATACACTGTATATACAAACAAATTTAGATTATATAAAGTGTTCTCTACAGCTTGTGCATTTTACATTGTGTCGTGAACATTTCCATGTGTCCTTAAGTATTGTATGAAAATGTAGCTTTTATTGGCTACATTCATAACATTCCCTTAAAGGGATATGCCCTCATTTATGACTGTCAATTTTGACCGTTTCCAATGTTTTATTAAATTCCTTAATATTTTGGTGCATTTCTGATTATTTCTTTAGGACAAATTCCAGGAATTTTAGAAAAAGAGATAAATAGATTTGGAAGGAAACACATATAAAAATGTTAGCATTGGGTAGTAGGATTGCAAATTTACTGAATTGTGAAGCCCTTACCATAATCAGGACACAAAATACTGCTAGTGCCTCCAGATGTTCCCATTCGCCCCTTTGAGAATAATCTCACCTAACTCCTGCTATAGACAGTTACTGATTGCTTCTTGTCACCACATTTTTGCCATTTCTAAATTTTTTTAACCGATAAAAGCATGCATTTTTCCCAACTGTCCAGATTTTGTTTTTTATAATTAAGTAATATCACAATATGCATATTCTGTATGTATATCTACCAGTTTATTTTTTAATTTTAATTTTTAAAAAGTTTTTATCAGGTTCAGTGCAGTTCATAGATGCAGTTCTGAGAATATGACGATATTCTCTTTCTCCATTTCCTATCCTCCCTCGTTCTCCATTTCCCCTTTTCCCTTCATTTTTGAGGTAATGTATCTTTAATTTACATTGCAGTCAAGGGCTTAATGCTCCAGTAAATAAATAGCCCAACAAGTAAAAAGCAAAATGACTGTAAGTTAATGGAAATGAGGGCAAGGGCTATAAATAATAATCAAGTGGAAAAATGACCATTTCACTCAAATTCAGTAAATTTCAAAGTAATCACAGATCATTAAAACTGTAGTGGTATAACATTCTTTTTAAAAGATTTATTTATTTTGTTCTAGAGGCAGAGTTACAGAGGGAGAGAGAGGCAGAGACAGAGAGGTCTTCCATCTGCTAGGTCACTCTCCGGTGGCGGAAATGGCCAGAGCTGGGCTGATCTGAAGCTAGGAATCAGGAGCTCATTCTAGGTCTCCAACGTGGGGTCAAGGGCCCAAGCACCTGGACCATCTCCCACTGCTTTCCCAGGCCATCAGCAGGGAGCTGGCTTGGAAGTGAAGAAGCCAGAGCTTGAACCTGTTCCCTGTGGGATGCTGGCGCTGCTGCAGGCGGAGGCTCAGCCTGTTATGCCATGGCGCTGGCCCTGGTATGATGTTCTTGACCATTAGTTTGACAAAGATATAAAGCAAAGTTTGGTGAAGCTTTGCAGCAATACTGATACACCAGGCATTTCTTTCTTGTTTTTGTTTTTGATTTTTAAAAAACTTTAGCTCCCACATATTAGGGAGAACATGCAGTGTCTGTTTCTGTGTCCAGCTCATTTCACTCAACCTGGTATCTTCCAGGTACATTCA